>NC_083592.1:32395460-32567960 GCF_027579695.1 Neoarius graeffei
CGTCTATGCTGTCTTTCTTTGCATAAGGCAAACCTCACGGAAAAATCAAAAGACTAATTACCATTCGGTTTATTGAGGTGCACAGCAGTGTATACATAGTTGCAACAACTCACATAAAACAAAACAAAGACTGATATTCGGTTGGTTGAGCTGCGCAGACTGCACAGGTTGCCAGCTCGAGCTTGGTTGCTATGGTAACCCACAACAAGTTTGACAGGCATATCGGGGTTGGGGTTGGTTTGCTGGCTGCTTTGTCCCCCCCAGTTTTTTGTCCCCCCCAGTTCAAAAAACGTATCTGCGCCCCTGCGCATGACATCAATGTGAGGGACGCTTCGGGCTGTGAAGGTTCTGAATCTTCTCAATGGAAGGACGCAGAGGTTAGGGAGCTGATTTCCATTTGGGGGGATGCAGCTATTCAAGCTAGATTGGATGAGTCATACCGCAACCGGGCGGTTTTACTTCCGTAAACACTGGCCATGCTCACTGCGTGTGACGTCGTCGTATCCTGCAATGCACATGCGGAACACTTTTAGGTCGCTTTTCGTTCATACTGAGGATCACATACAAGTCGCATATATTTGTTAATGTGAACGACCTCACAAAAAAATCGGATTTCACAAAAAAATCGGAATTGAGCATTAAGCCTTGCAGTGTGAACGTAGCGTAAGACTACGTTCAGACTGCACCCTGAAACGACCCATATCCGATTTTTTTGCCCATATGCGACCTGTATCCGATTTGTTATTGACAATCTGAACGACACAGATCCGATTTTTTCACATGCGACCCAGGCCGCTTGGATATGTGGTCCTAAATCCGATGCATATCCGATATTTTCACATGCGACTGCAGTCTGACCGGACAGGTCGCATTCATGCGACCTACACGTCATCAACAAGAGACAAACGTCACTATTCTGCGTTGGGTAATCCTGCCTCTTTGGTGGAAAACAACAACATTTGTACAGTTTTCAGAATTTAAATAGACTTTTATAGAATTGATCAAGCTAATGGTGGATTTGGTAGGGACCTGGATGTTGATCTGTTAGCCTGATTAAATAAAACAGTTTCTATAACTGATTTATAACTTAAACCATCCTGTACCACATCGCCAGGTCTCGCCTCATCTCCATAGCAAACTGCACTGGTGTTTATGCACCTTGAGCCAGCGCTGAGAGAAGTTGCAGAATTCAGCTGGCTATAAACAATCTAAATAAATATTTATAAAAATGTAGAAAAAGTTTATTAATATGACGAAATAAATCTGTGCAAATTATTAAGCCTGAATTAAGAGTTTGGTAATACAGCGGCCGTATCCCAAATGACTGCCTACTGAAGCTCGAGTGCACTATATAGAGTTTAAAAATCCATTACTTCCTAGTAACATGTAGTGCACTTATATAGAAATTAGAGAGACATTTAGGAGTCAACCCTCGTTACCAGGCTACACGTTTTCATTTCAGTTCAGAAACAAAAACGCACACGAGACCTCACACTTTAACCAGATAATTAAACAAACAACAAAAAAAGAAAATCATTAAACTTGAAGAGTGCGCTTTTTTTTTTGTTTACGTATTACGTTGATGTGCTTATTACATGTCAATTTGCGCATGCGGGACACTTTTGGGTCGTTTTCCGTTCATATTGGAGATCGCATACGAGTCTCATATAATTGGTAATGTGAACGGCCTAACAAAAAAATCGGATTTCACAACAAATCGGATATGGGTCGTTTCAGGTTGCAGTCTGAACGTAGTGTAATGCTCTTGTGGCTGAATGGACAGATCTCCAAAGCCACACTCCGAAATCTCGTGGAGAGTGGAGGTTATTATAACGGCAAATGAGGGACTGAATCTGGATTTTTAAAGAGCGCATATGGTTGTGATGGTCAGGTGTGCACAAAATTTGGCCATGTAGTGTATGCACATATTACAAACACATTTCTGTTTAATTACAGGAAGAAAGTCTCAGTCTGGCTGATCTGAAAGACCCTGGTGTGTATAAACCTTTAGGAGTGGGCATCATGATGATGCTCTTGCAGCAGTTCACTGGCATCAATGCCATTATGTTCTATGCAGAAACTATATTTGAACAAGCACACTTCCAGGTAGGACTTTTCGTGTGTATTTGAGTCATTACTCTAAAATAACTAAATCATATTTTGCATCTTTAAACCTCACAAGATCCAGTGGATCTAGAAAAAGTTGTATTTGGTTAATTTTGCGATGATGAAAGTGTTCACTGTTTCAAAAAATAGACCAAATATGGGCTAATCAACATGTCCTGTTTTGTGGTGTCTCTCTGGTATTCTGTTGTTTCAAAACAATTTATAAACCTAGGCTATGTTCATGCATGAACTGTGATATTTTAGTAGGATCCTTGGTTATGAATTGTGCGGTGGATTTGGAAAACCCATCATATGTTCACGTTATATTTGCTGTGAAGGAATCATGTCAAGCAAACAAACAAAAAAAAAAAAATATATATATATATATATATATATATATATATATATATATATATATATATTTCACCAAAGCAAAGGAGAAATATTATATGTCAGTTCCAAAAAGTTATCAGGCCACCAGGAAAGTTTCCTGTGGCAGCGGGGGCGTGGTCAAGCGGCGGTCTGTGAATGGAGGGCGGAGTCAGGGAAGGTAAGCGGTAGAATCACTGCACCTGATGGGAATTAACCTGTGTTTGTGTGTCTTCCCCAGTGACCGCGCAATATAAGAGGAGAGGGAGAGCAGAGAAAGGGGGCTCTCCCCCAACCCGAACACTGGTGTGCGTGCGTGTGTGGCTGGGAGAGTGAATGTTGAACGCTGAAAAGCGAGAAAATAAAGTTTTATAAGAACTCAGTTCTGGCCTGCCGTGCTGCCTGCTCAAAGAGAGCGAGGAAGGGCTCGGAGTCATCATGCGGACCCATCTTCGTTAGGGTGAAGTGGGGAGGGTCCGCGGCGGTGGTGGTGGTGGACCCCGCCGATGCGAGCAGGTGCCGGAACGCCTGGCGATCTTCCTGCTGCGCCAGCACCAGGGCTTCGACCCGTTGTTCCTGCTCCTTCCGGAGGGCGATCAGCGCTTGGTGCTGGCTCTGTTGGGCCGTGGCGAGGGCATGGACCAGGTCCATGAAGGGGGAGGACTCCATGGGGCTGTTCTCTTCTGCACTCCGAATCCCGGGTTTCGGCACCACTGTAGAATCTGAGCAGGTGGGTGGAGCACAGAAGCACAGCAGGCCAGAACTGAGTTCTTATAAAACTCTTTATTTTCTCACTTTTCAGCATACGACATTCACTCTACCAGCCACACACGCATGCACACCAGTGTTCGGGTTGGGGGAGAGCCCGCTTTCTCTGCTCTCCCTCTCCTCTTATAGGGTGCAGTCACTGGGGAAGACACACAAACACAGGTTAATTCCCATCAGGTGCAGTGATTCTACCGCTTACCTTCCCTGACTCCGCCCTCCATTCACAGACCGATGCTTGACCACGCCCCCGCTGCCACATTTCCCAGACTTGGGTACTAACTTGAATTAAAGGTAGACTGCCTTTCAGATTTTTCAAGTGTAGGCCATAAAAAGAATTTTCCCCGACACCCAGTTATTTTTGTTTAGTGGACAGAAAGTGACCGAATTTGAAACGCAGACTTCCAGTTTTATTAGTTTTTTTTTCTAATAGAACAATTAATGAATTTAAAGCCACATGGCCCAAAATTCTCCGCTATATTTTCCTGCTTCACCGTGACCCAATTCAAGATACTACATCATGCATCACATGGTGGGCTTTCCCCATCCGCGCAAGGCATTGTGGGATACAAATTTGAAACAGAAGAGAAAAACGGAGGACGTGAGCGTGCGAATGAAACGTGAAAAACCGACTACAATAACGGAGAGTGAGAAGAAAAGACGTAATGTTGCGAAGGAAAGGAAAGGCAGGATCAAACGAATAAATATCGGCGGTCAGCGAGCACCTCGGTGTGATCAGCTGTTCGTTTAGCGACAGAATGATTTAACTGTCAGTGCACGGTCAAAGGTAAACCTGCGCATGCGCACACGGACTTCCTCTGTCTGCTTGGCTGCACGAAGTGAACGATTTCATGCATATTATTTGCTCAATCCTCTCAAATTAAATAACGTCCCAGCCACAGAATGGCCTGATATTTTGTGAGATATTACAGAAATAAACATATATCACAACGACCAAATTTCAGAGAGAACTAAATTTCACCGATTTTAGGAAATCGAAAGGTAGTCTCGCTTTAAAATTGGGTTCATTTTTTTTATTATTATTGTGCAGTAATTTCAATCCAAAATTCCAAGCTTTTGTCTAATCTGGCCTTATTCAGCAGCCTAACACTAACAATACTTATTGTCTGTGTTCAGATATTAGATGCTGCTCTCACTATAAAAACAAGCCAGTTAAATTCCACAGTTTGTCGATTTGAGATGGTATAAATGATAAAGCATTATATAACTAGATCAGAGTAGGTCTTAAATTATTTTAAAACATGCAACGTGGCAAATGGAAGGTTTTGGAAATTTTTACATTGAATGAGATCAAGGTCTGTTGCAGCTTTTCATTAATGAACCAATAACCAACCCCCTGTCCACCAGTAGATGGCACCTATGCCACTACATCATTTCTTAGATGTGATTTTTTTTGTCTAGGATCTTTATTAAAACACACACACACGTGCATCATTAATGCTATAAACTGCATTCTAATTAAAACTAATGCTATATATTTGTTCTGGTGTCTCAGAATGGCAGTGTTGCGTCAGTGATTGTAGGAGCCACTCAGGTGATCTTCACAGCAGTCGCGGCTCTAATCATGGATCGAGCTGGACGAAAAGTTCTCCTCATCCTGTCAGGTAAGCATCTGTCATTTCTAATTCCGCTTCTTTCTATACTGATAACTTTTACACTTTCATGTGTCTGTTCCACAAACCTCGACTCATTTCCTCATCTCCACTTTGCTGTTCAGGTGTTGCCATGTGTGCGAGTGAAGCAGCTTTTGGTATTTATTTCAAGTTGTCTACCACAAAGCACAGTAACTCTACATTGTTCAGCACAGTTATGGAAGCCCAGGATGCACTCAGTGAAGCCACACATGTTGATCTGTCCTGGCTCGCACTTACTAGCATGGGCATTTTTATAACAGGTAATTTGAATTTCCCTCAGTAGCACACATTTACAAAAATCTTATGACGCTTAGACACACAGAGTCGAAGAATAAGATGGCATTAAGGAAAGCAGTCACAGCACACTGTTCTAAATGCTCCTGAAAACATTTGTTTTTTAATTAACTAGTATTTTTTAAGAATATCCAGTTTACAGTGGTGCTTGAAAGTTTGTGAACCCATTAGAATTTTCTATATTTCTGCATAAATATGACCTAAAACATCATCAGATTTTCACACAAGTCCTAAAAGTAGATAAAGAGAAGCCAGTTAAACAAATGAGACAAAAATATTATACTTGGTCATTTATTTATTGAGGAAAGTGATCCAATATTACATATCTGTGAGTGACAAAAGTATGTGAAGCTTTGCTTTCAGTATCTGGTGTGACCCCCTTGTGCAGCAATAACTGCAGCTAAACGTTTGCGGTAACTGTTGATCAGTCCTGCACACCGGCTTGGAGGAATTTTAGCCCATTCGTCCGTACAGAACAGCTTCAACTCTGGGATGTTGGTGGGTTTCCTCACATGAACTGCTCGCTTCAGGTCCTTCCACAACATTTCGATTGGATTAAGGTCAGGACTTTGACTTGGCCATTCCAAAACATTATTCTTCTTTAACCATTCTTTGGCAAGGCAAGTTTATTTATATAGCTCATTTCATACACAGTGGCAGTTCAATGTGCTTTACAGAGGTAAAGGCAAAACAGTAAACAATAAAAAATAAAATTACATAAAATAAAGGGAGAAGAAGAGAGAAAAATAAAAATAATATGAGAATTAAGCAATAGTAGAAATAAAGTAATAAAATGAAGTAAAAGTTCAGTAAAAAACAGCAGAATAAAATGGAATAAAAGTTAAGTAAAATTTAAAACATGCAAAGACTAAAAGTTAAGTAAAGTTTAAAACATGTAAAGATAATGACATTTATCAGTTAGCAGAAAGCATCTGAGAACAGCTTGGTCTTTAATCTAGATTTGAAGCTGCCAACAGCAGGATCATGTTTAATGTCCTCTGGCAGTTGGTTCCATAGCTGTACTGCATAGTAGCTAAAAGCTGCTTCACCACACTTTGTTTTAACAACAGGTTTTACCAGTAAATTTTGCTGCTGCGATCTGGTAGATCTGATTGGGTTAGGCCGCTGCAACATATCAGAGAGGTAATTGGGCCCTGTACCATTTGTACACCAGCAACAATGCTTTAAAGTCAATTCTGTAGCTTACTGGAAGCCAGTGAAGGGACCTTAGAATTGGAGTAATGTGCTCTGTTCTTTTTGTTCGTGTGAGAACCCTAGCTGCTGCATTTTGAACCACCTGAAGTCGTTTGATGGTCTTTTTTGGCAGGCCTGTGAAAAAGCCATTGCAGTAATCAACCCTACTAGAGATGAAGGCATGTATAAGTTTTTCCAGATCATTTTTTGACATAAGTCCTCTTAGTTTGGAAATGTTTTTTAGGTGATAAAATGCTGATTTAGTGATTGCTTTCATATGACTGTCAAAGTTTAGCTCGCTGTCAATGAAAACACCAAGATTTTTAACCATATCTTTTGTTTTAATCCCCTTTGTGTCAAGAATAGTGGTAATCCTGAGTCTTTCATCTTTTTTCCCAAATAGAATTACTTCTGTTTTATCTGTGTTCAGTTGAAGAAAATTTTGTGACATCCAGTTGTTGATTTGGTAGATACACTGGTAGAGACATTCAAGGGGGGCATAATCATTAGGTGATAGAGCAAAGTAAATTTGGGTGTCATCTGCATAGCAATGATACAAAATTGAGTTGTTCTTGATAATTTGTCCAAGTGGGAGCATATAAAGGTTGAATAGTAATGGTCCAAGGATCAACCCCTGGGGGACACCACAGGTCAAGGACATTGATGTTGAGGTACAATTTCCCATGGTAACAAAGAAGCTTCTATCTTTTAAGTATGATTTTAACCAATTGATAACTTTACCAGTCAACCCAACCCAGTGTTCAAGTCGATATAGCAGTGTGTTGTGATCAACAGTATCAAAAGCTGCACTGAGGTCCAGTAACACCAGGACCGATGTTTTGCCTGCATCAGTATTAAGATGTATGTCATTTATAACTTTAATCAGCGCTGTTTCAATGCTGTGATTGGCACGAAATCCTGACTGATAGTTATCAAAGCAGCTGTTTGATATCAAGAAGGCAGTTAATTGATTGAAGACAATTTTTTCAAGGATTTTCCCGATGAATGTTAGATTTGATATTGGCCTGTAGTTATTTAATACTGAAGCATCCAGATTATTCTTTTTAAGTAGGGGCTTTACAATGGCTTTTTTCAAGGACACAGGAAAAATGCCAGTCTCTAGGGATGTATTTATGATCTGAAGCACATCTGTAATTATGAGGTGAAGAACAGACTTAAAAAAGTTGGTGGGCAGAATGTCCAATTCAGATGTTGAGAAACTGAGATTTTGTACAGTTTTTTCAAGAGTCTCGTAATCAATCAAACAAAATTCTGACATTGTGTTGAAATTGTCTGTCTGTGTCACTGGTGATTGCAGCTTTTCAGTTATTTGCAACTGAGATATATTATGAGCAATATTCTGCCGTATTTTATCAATTTTACCTTTGAAGAAGGATGCAAACTCATTCCATTTATTAACTGAGAGAAGTTCAGGTGCTAATTGTAGTGGGGGATTAGTTAGCTTCTCTACTGTTGAAAATAGCACACGAGCATTGTTCATATTCCTGTTGATGATGTTGGAGAAGAAAGGCTGTCTTGCTTTACCAATTTCATAATTATATTTACAAAGCATCTCTTTATGGATTTGATAATGGATGTGAAGTTTAGATTTGCGCCATTTTCTTTCAGTCTTTCTACATTCTCTCTTTAGCAGTTTAACAAAGAGAGAGGTAGAAGGACTTGTGTGCTTAGGGTCGTTGTCTTGCTGCATGACCCGCTTTCTCTTGAGATTCAGTTCATGGACAGATGTCCTGACATTTTCCTTTAGAATTTGCTGGTATAATTCAGAATTCATCGTTCCATCAATGATGGCAAGCCGTCCTGGCCCAGATGCAGCAAAACAGGCCCAAACCATGATACTACCACCACCATGTTTCACAGATGTGATAAGGTTCTTATGCTGGAATGCAGTGTTTTCCTTTCTCCAAACATAACGCTTCTCATTTAAACCAAAAAGTTCTATTTTAGTCTCATCTGTCCACAAAACATTTTTCCAATAGCCTTCTGGCTTGTCTCCATGATCTTTAGCAAACTGCAGACGAGCAGCAATGTTCTTTTTGTAGAGCAGTAGCTTTCTCCTTGCAACCCTGCCATGCACACCATTGTTGTTCAGTGTTCTCCTGATGGTGGACTCATGAACATTAACATTAGCCAATGTGAGAGAGGCCTTCAGTTGCTTAGAAGTTACACTGGGGTCCTTTGTGACCTCGCCGACTATTACACACCTTGCTCATGGAGTGATCTTTGTTGGTCGACCACTCCTGGGGAGGGTAACAATGGTTTTGAATTTCCTCCATTTGTACACAATCTGTCTGACTGTGGATTGGTGGAGTCCAAACTCTTTAGAGATGGTTTTGTAACCTTTTCCAGCCTGATGAGCATCAACAACACTTTTTCTGAGGTCCTCAGAAATCTCCTTTGTTTGTACCATGATCCACTTCCACAAACATGTGTTGTGAAGATCAGACTTTGATAGATCCCTGTTCTTTAAATAAAACAGGGTGCCCACTCACACCTGATTGTCATCCCATTGACTGAAAACACCTGACTCTAATTTCACCTTCAAATTAACTGCTAATCCTAGAGGTTCACATATTTTTCCCACTCACAGATATGTAATATTGGATAATTTTCCTCAATAAATAAATGGCCAAGTATAATATTTTTGTCTCATTTGTTTAACTGGGTTCTCTTTATCTACTTTTAGGATTTACACTACTGTTCAAAAGTTTGGGGTCACTTTGAAATTTCCTTATTTTTGAAACAAAAGCACTGTTCTTTTCAATGAAGATCACTTTAAACTAATCAGAAATACACTCTATACATTGCTAATGTGGTAAATGATTATTCTAGCTAAATTCTACTAAATGTCTGGTTTTTGGTGCAATATAGGTGTATAGAGGCCCATTTCCAGCAACTGTTACTCTAGTGTTCTAATGGTACAATGTGTTTGCTCATTGCCTCAGAAGGCTAATGGATGATTAGAAAACCCTTGTACAATCATGTTAGCACAGCTGAAAACAGTTTAGCTCTTTAGAGAAGCTATAAAACTGACCTTCCTTTGAGCAAATTGAGTTTCTGGAGCATCACATTTGTGGGGTCGATTAAATGCTCAAAATGGCCAGAAAAATGTCTTGACTATATTTTCTATTCATTTTACAACTTATGGTGGTAAATAAAAGTGTGACTTTTCATGGAAAACACAAAATTGTCTGGGTGACCCCAAACTTTTGAACGGTAGTGTATGTGAAAATCTGATAATGTTTTAGGTCATATTTATGCAGAAATATAGAAAATTCTAAATGGTTCACAAACTTTCAAGCACCACTGTAGCTGAATCTTTAATTAGTTTAATCTGTTTTATATAAATATCTCCTGAACTGTAATAATTGTAGGAATCATCAGTGTTCACATTTTTTCTCGCAGCAGTATATTCTGTATACATTTGAAATTGTGAAAGCAATCTGAAAACTCTATATAATAGTGTTGACCAAAAATTGGGTTTCAGTAAATGCTAGGAACAAGAAGACGTTCGCTTATAATATGTGTTTTTCAGGTTTTGCACTGGGTTGGGGACCTATACCATGGCTTGTGATGTCTGAGATTTTTCCCATTAAAGCTCGAGGGCTGGGAAGTGCTGTGTGTGTGCTCACTAACTGGAGCTGTGCCTTCATCATCACCAAGACCTTCCAGAATCTCACGGTAAGAGTGTCTCCACATGTTCAAACTAAAAATAAAGCTGTTAACTGGCTACTAACAGAGTAGAGAACAGTGAATAGTGGTTGACAGTGTTAACTTGGGGTATTAAGTCAAGGAGTATTCAGTAAATATGATGGGGCATGCTTTTATCGGAAAATAACCTGTGACCAGTAGTGTCTTGTTAGGATCCCAATTTTTCTCCCCATATAGTAGCAAATCCCAAAGTATAATATTCTTCTGCTGACACTTGTTAACAAATGTTAACGATTATAAGTTCTTTCTGAAATAATAACTCATGTTTAATCCATTTATTATTAGTCTTAGATTCTGTATAGTGTCCAAAATACAACTCCCCGTGAATGAGCTGTTACTATAGAAATGATGATGGACAGTGGCTTCCAAACTCCCTGGAATTTTTCAGATTTGTTTGAATAACAAATGCTAAATACAGGTTTTTCCTATCAGTTTTTTTTTTAATTGCAAACTCATGTTCTCTCATGGTGGCTTTTCAAAGTCAAATTGGTCAGCAAGTATTTAAAGGAAAATTTAAAAACAACCTGAAAAATACGACTTGCATAACTATTCAACTTTACAGTTTCCAGATGCTCCAGATGAAAGATATTTGATACAATTGTTTTATAATTGGCCTTCAACTCTGAAATATTAAAACAGCTCCCATTTTCTGGACAGATGCAGTTAGGTTAACATGAAGCAGCCATGGCCTGAAGGTTGGGCTGAGGTGCCCTTGAGCGAGGCACCTAACCCCCAACTGCTCCCTGAGCGCTGTAGCATAGCTGCCCACTGCTCTGGGTATGTGTGTGTGCCCGTGTGTGTGTGTTCACTGCTTCAGATGGGTTAAATGCAGAGTAGGAATTTCACTGTGATTAAGTCTGTGCTTGAGTGCACATGTGATAAATAAAGGCTTCTTGTCTAACCACCTGAGTAGAATTGTCAATGAAAAGGTACTTACTGAACTGCCACTGTCGCTGTCAAAGGAGGAGTGAAAATGAAGGCAGAGGAACATTCTAAGAAAATGAAAGATAAGGTAATAGAATTTCATAACATAAGCCTAGGTCACAACCGGCCGTACGTGCTCCTACGGCCGGTCTACGTGCAAAAAACGCAAGAAACGCACGGAGGGCGCGCATGAAACGCACGGAGGGCGCGCGTGTGACGTGCTGATTTTTGAGCCGTAGACTGGCCGCAGACCGGCCGCAGAGATTCTTTGTCATGTCAAACAGACTCTACGGGCGCTTACGTTTTTTTCAGGTTGCAAGACAAACTTACGGCCAACGTGCGTCTTTCTCCACGAACAAAAAAAACGCAGCGATTTGGGAAATGCCAAAAATCGCACGGCCAAAAAATCGTACGTCCGGTTGTGACCTAGGCTTTAGGAATAGGATGTCGATTTATATCCAAGAGGTTAAACATTCCAGGAAGCACTTTTGTATCAAGGGCGGCACGGTGGTGTAGTGGTTAGCGCTGTCGCCTCACAGCAAGAAGGTCCTGGGTTCGAGCCCCGGGGCTGGCGAGGGCCTTTCTGTGTGGAGTTTGCATGTTCTCCCCGTGTCCACGTGGGTTTCCTCCGGGTGCTCCGGTTTCCCCCACAGTCCAAAGACATGCAGGTTAGGTTAACTGGTGGCTCTAAATTGACCGTAGGTGTGAATGTGAGTGTGAATGGTTGTCTGTGTCTATGTGTCAGCCCCGTGATGACCTGGCGACTTGTCCAGGGTGTACCCCGCCTTTCGCCCGTAGTCAGCTGGGATAGGCTCCAGCTTGCCTGCGACCCTGTAGAAGGATAAAGCGGCTAGAGATTATGAGATGAGATGAGACTTTTGTATCAATAGTGAGGAAGCGGAAGCTGCATCACACCACCCAAGCACTACCTAGACACGACCCTGCTTCAAACCTCTGTGCAAAAAAACAAGACAGAGACTGGTGAGAGGAAGCCACGTTGAAGCCAACAGTCAGTCTGAAGGTGGTAGAGTACAGTGGCTGAAAGTAGAGTGAAGGTGCAACAAATAACCATTAAAAGAGCTCTGTGTAATTGATGATGGTATAGAAAGAAACCACAACTCAAAAAGAGCCATATGAATGTACAAGAATGACCCGGAGATGATGTGTGTGTGGGTTTGTTTTTTTTTTTTGTTTGTTTGTTTGTTTGTTTGTTTGTTTGTTTTTAATAAGACTCAACTTCAGATACTGTATTTGGGCAGGTTTCAAAGCATTATGTTCAAACCTAACGCAAGCCATACCTCAAACAACACCATCCCTACACTGAGGGTGCTTTCACACCAATAGCAGTTGGTGTGCACTAAACAGTCCATTTGAACCAAAAGCTCTTAGTTCGGTTTGTTTTCGTCGGTGTGAAAGCATCAATCGCACTCGGGTGCGCACTAAATCAAGCGGACCGAGACCTCCAAAAAGGGGTGGTCTCGGTCCGCTTGATTCCGCACCAAATGTCAACCTCTGGTGCGGTCCCTCTGGTGAGAACGCGAACCTGGACCAACTCGGGTCTAAATACGCATAATATGCACATTTTTTCATTGAAAAGTGGGGTGTGTCTACACTGGATATAATGTAAAAGACTGCCCACGCTAAGAATAGTAACTATTTTAATAACTATAAAGATAATGATGTGAGCACCTACACAATGTGATCATTATAATGTCCTGTAAACAGCGGCATCAGGCACACGCGCGTGCTCCAGCTCTGTCAGCATTTTGTCAGTGGGAAATTCAGATTGCCCTGTATTAATCTACAGCAGAACAGATTCTACAGTAAAAGCCGGCTGGCTTGTCAGGCTAACAGACTATAGCCTACCTTGTGGGTCTTTGGAAAGGTGCTTGTCTCATCATCAGCAGGACAGCACTGGTGAAAATAGAGCGTCTCCTCTGCCTGAAATGATGCGCTATACGCCTTCAGCGAATCCAGTATATCTGAAGATTGTTCTCCAGCTGCAGCCGCGACTCATTCCGGAACTGGATATTTTGCCAGAAATGGGTAATGTTGACGATATAAAAAGCAAGGACCAGCGCAAGAAACAGTGTGCGAACGTGTCGCTCCATTGTGAAAGTCCAAATTGGCGCTTATTTCCACCGGAAGATGACGAAACGTCATTCAGACCAATTTGGTTCGTTTGCATGTGTGAACACGGACCACACGCAGTCTGTATGCTACAATATAACAATTTTACTGCCTGGTGCAGACCAAATAATCGAACTAGCGGTGTGAAAGTGCCCTGAAACATGGTGGTGGCAGCATTGTTCTGTATGGACACTTTTCATCTTCAGAACCTTGGCTTCTTGTCAAAATTGATGGGAGAATGGATGGAGCAAAGTACATGGTGACACTACAAGAGAACCTGCTTCAGCCTGCTAAACAGACTAAAGCTTGGCAAAAACTTCACCATTCAGCAGGACAGTGGTCAAGGCTAAAGCAGTGTAGATGTGGATAAAAACACAAAGGTGAATGTTCTACAGTGGCCAAGTAAAAGTCCAGATCTGAATCCCATTAAGAATCTGTGGCACTGTTTTTTTTTAAATTGCAGTCAACAAACATGAAGAACATGAAGCGAATTTGCCAGGAAGAACAGGCAAACTGACTTTAAAGCTGTTACTGCTGTAAAAGGTGGTTCTACCAAGTACTAGTCTGAAGGGGTTGAATACTTGTGCAAATAGCTTTTTTTTCCAATTTTAAAGACCTACTAACAAGATTGACTTTTGACTTTGCAAATTGGGGTGGCACGGTGGCGTAATGGTTAGCGCTGTCGCCTCACAGCAAGAAGGTCCGGGTTCGAGCCCCGTGGCCGGCGAGGGCCTTTCTGTGCGGAGTTTGCATGTTCTTCCCGTGTCCGCGTGGGTTTCCTCCGGGTGCTCCGGTTTCCCCCACAGTCCAAAGACATGCAGGTTAGGTTAACTGGTGGCTCTAAATTGACCGTAGGTGTGAATGTGAGTGTGAATGGTTGTCTGTGTCTCTGTGTCAGCCCTGTGATGACCTGGCGACTTGTCCAGGGTGTACCCCGCCTTTCGCCCGTAGTCAGCTGGGATAGGCTCCAGCTTGCCTGCGACCCTGTACAGGATAAGCAGCTACAGATAATGGATGGATGGACTTTGCAAATTTGCTTTAAGAGCATCTTGGTTTGCAATAATAATACTGGCTGGAACAATCTGTATGCATCATTTGTAATCTAGACAAATCAGATAACTTTTAAAGGGCTTGAGTACTTTAGCAAGGTACTATCTCAGAACGGGTAGATTAATATAAACCTGTGATTTGAATCGTAGGCAGTACTATTTTCAGAGCTGCTGTTATATCTACACTTTCTGACCAATCAGGTTCCAGAGATCGCTTTGTTATAATAAGCAGTCATTACTGTTATTGTAGGTAATAATGTCTAAATAAGCTAAAGACAAGATTTAATCTGTGTCCTGATTGTTCTTCATTTGAAGAAAAAAAAACCTATAAGAAATATGGCTGTTGAAATGAATGATTTTGGAGATAATATTTAACTTATAGTTATGTTGTAATCCTACAGGATCTCATAACCAGCGCAGGAACATTCTGGATGTTCTCGTGTGTCTGTGCCCTCAATGTCATCTTCACGGTCTTCTTTGTCCCAGAGACTAAAGGCAAAACACTGGAAGAGATTCAGGCCCATTTTAAAGGAACTCGCTCTCACTAACTCAAGTTAAACCTCAGTTCTCACTGCTAACACCAAAGTAAAAAATTCGAAAGTCTTCGCTGGATTTCTTGATCTAATAATGAACAGCATGCCTCAGAACAGCAACTGGTCACTTGTCTCCAAAGATTATTAACAGGAACTAGTTACAAAATCGTCTTCCTAAAGAAGGTGCTTATACGAGGAATATTGAAAATCCCTTTAGTACAGGTGTACCAGGGGTTACCTTTGTATTTTATTTGTTTTTATGATAAAGGCACTTGTTCTATTAAGGTGTAATATCAGATTCATATCTTCTAAAGTTTACCTTCTTCAGGTAGGCATATCAGGTGAAAATTCATTTTCAATCCAAATTGCTTGAAACTGCTCTCATTGATTTCAGAATTGAATGTAGAACAACGTACGTTTTGCAGAATTAAAATATCTTTATCCGTTCTTGAGATATTACAAATCAAAGATTGAAAAAATGGCTTAATTTTTAGAAAACTGCTGTAATATTCTGTATGAGGATCACATGGTCCAAAATGGGCCTCATTAACCAATGAGATCAAATGTTTTTTCTTAATAACTTTTCTATTTTTCAAGATATATACATGGAAATTGGCAGGCACATAGATGGTTGTATACTGAATACAAAGTTTGAAAAATTTGTAAAAACCAACTATGCAAATTAGTGTTTCATTAATATTAATTATGCTAATTAGGCAAAACTGTTAAATCGGTACACTGTCTTCTTCAAAGTTTCACCAAATGGCTTTATTTGTGCAATATAAAGCTGATCTTAACTCTCGTTTATGCATCACAAAGAAGGAGAAATCAATGTTAATTATAAAATATGCATAAATAAGCATTGAATGTCATTCACATCTACCATTCTCTATCAAAATAAAAAAGTAATAAAGGAATATTTCTAATCCCCTCTTTGTGCTCTGTAGGCCTTTGCATTTCTAAGTAGGGCCTACTAGTGTTTATATGAAAGAATATACTGTAAATGATTCTTATCTCGATTAATATTCACAGCTTTCAAGACTAACCTCGAAAAATCTGTGTGAGCCACGTCCAATAAATAATCCCAATTAATCAAATTGAAATTGACACTCGCGCTTCTGACTTCCGTTTTTTTAAAATATCATTCCGACCACTAAGATCTCAATATTTTTCATCAAAATAACTGCAGTTATATTCTAAAATAGTTATTTATTTACATGAATCAGTTTGATTTGAAAAAATAAGTAGGTAAAGCTATGAAAACTCACTTCAAAGTCTCCTGTGAATCATAACATCAAAACTAGCTGATGGAAATTTTTGCTGAATACTTCATCAGAAACAGTGAGAGCGAGAGAACATCCCTATAAAAGTTATCTGACTGATATTCGTGAGTAACCCAGTTGGAAACCCTCGGGAGAGAGAGAGAGCCTGACCGCTTTCCCATGACTCAAAAAAGCATTGGCAGTTTCCCAATGTCACGCAAGCAGAGAGTGAACTCTGTTGTACCAACTTCAACTTGCCATTACTCCCAAAGTACTGAACAGATCTTAGCGAGATAAATTTCTTTGGAAAGCAGAGATTATAAGCTTTTTAAATGACAGTATTCATGATAGAAAATATTGAAGAGTTAAGCGATGACAGATTTGGAAACTTAGATGAGCGTCTGCACGCACAATTTTCACAGCACAGCCAGCGAGCGTCTAACACCTACTTCAGGGATCTTTAACAAATGGTACTTGCTTACACTTTATGTTACACTGCTGTAGATGAAGGTATTTGATTAGGTCACTTTAGTTCAGACACATTTTAATTGTAAATAACAGCAGAATTACGGGTTTAATAAGCTAACGTTGATGAAAACCTGACAACAACCAGTGAACTAACACCATGCTTTAATACATGTGTAAATAATATATTGTGGTTATAATCTTTCTTGTTTTTCTTGTTTTTAATTTTTTTTTTGTATTTGAGAAAACTAACCTAAACATTGTATATCTGTGTGCTGTTTTAAATGTATTTTTTTTTATCATTTTAATAAATTATAATTGTATTGATGACTTGACAATCATGTTTTTTATATTTAACTTAATATTTTAAAAAAAACGCAATTTTTGAAGGGGAAAGGGTTTTTTTTTTCCTGCTTATCTAAGTAATAAAATTATCAGCCATTTTGTTAAGATAGCAAAGGTTACTGTCAAACCCTTTCAAATTGTAATTATTCTGTAATTATTACTTTAGTCTCTTAAGAAACAGATTCTAGTTCTTTCTTTGGCTGTGAGAGTTGACCAAATTTGTGCCCCACTGTTTTGCACATCTGTTTTGTAGTCACGTGACAAGGTTTGTTGGAGGATTTCCCCCCTTCTGGTTTCACATATCATAAATATGACCAAGGCACCTTTTTTGCTTGTCTTTATGTGAGGTTTGAGGAAAACATGTTGCTGCTTGAATCTTGTCCAGAGAATAATTACTAAAAGCCGTTTAGATGACCTGATAGTAAGCTTGTGCATCCATAGCACATTTTTTGTTTCAACAGATTTCAGGAAATGTGCTGTTACTTGATATCCCTTTTTATTAGGTTGGAGTCATGCATGCGCCTGGGTTTGGGGGCTTGACCTGCCCTAAATCATGAACACTTCCTCCTGTTGGCTGTCTACATAAAACCCCCAGGTTCCTGGGAACAGCAGTCACTGATTTGCAGCCTGAGCTTTGCTTTTAAACATACAAAGAGAGCCTGGATTACTGTTTAACATGTTGCTGGCTGTGGCGATTCTGTGTAGTGTAGTGCTATGGACGCACTCCTACAACTCCACCGATATTCAGCCCCAGCCGGATTTCAATCTGGAACAGGTGAGTAAAATATGCATGTGATGAAGAGTATTATTTGTAGACATTTGTATATTTAATGAGTGCTACATACAGAGAAACTGAATTAATGTAAAGAATAAGGAAGCAAGATGACCAGGATTCAATAATGATATCATAAAATATTGTTATACTACAAATTTATATCAAATTAGTGCCCAATCCCTAATTAAATGTACTAAGCAATAGTGTTTTCTACTGAAGCACTAAACTAGAAAAGACGTTTTGGAAAAATGTTTAACGTGTTAAAGGATCAAAAGTGAGCGAAAAGAGTGAAGAGACTTTAAGCAAACTTGAATGACTCCACGTGTAAGCGTCAATAAGTCCGGGTAACTCAAATAAAACTACCAGCACATAATCAAACAACCCTCGTAGACTTTAGCTGCACCTGTAAACCTTGTCACTCCAGCAGAGGCCTGTATGTAATTTACAATAATGAGATTAACTTATTGAACTTGGTTTTTTTTTTTTTATTCAAAATAAATATTTTCCACCATTGTACTGCTATATCACTCTCCTGAGTCTGATTAATTCTCTTTCTGAGCTACAGACAGTATAGTTACTACTCCTGTATGTATGGTCAATTTAATAAACAATACGTTTTCCAGTTATTCAATTTCTGATTATTGTGGGTGGGGTTTTTAAAATGTATTTATTATTATTTTTTTAAATCAGGTCTGTGTGATCCAGGTGTCCTTTCATAGTCTATATCAAAAGCCAGTTCACTCACACAATCCTTTTTTACTACAGTATATATTTTAGCTCTCGTGTAATTTAGTGTTATCTCTCTTCTCTGGCATACAGTTGAGCTTTACAATACAAATGACACAGAAATCTAACCTCAGTCTTACGTGGCCTTCAAAGAATCTTTATCTGCTTTTACAGATGGTTTACTTGGTGCCAAATCTCCCTCCTCTTACTTCTCTGGTCTTATCAATACTCTAATCGCAACTACTCAAAGATGATCAAATTCTGCTCCTCGATACTTAACACATGAGGAGTTGGGCTAATTCTTCGAGGTGCTTCTGTGTTCTCAAACCTCTTTATCCCACTGACATTTCTGACATTGTTATGGACTGAAAAAAATTTAACAACAACAAAAAAAACACTGCTAAAGCTAATCTTCTTGTTCTCTGTCCTATTACATTGTTATTTAATTAATCTCTCTTGCTATGTCACATCCTCAGCTACTATAAGCTGTCTATAGTCACTAAAATAATAATAGTAATAATAATAATAATCAGCCCTGCGATGACCTGGCGACTTGTCCAGGGTGTACCCCGCCTCTCGCCCATAGTCAGCTGGGATAGGCTCCAGCTTGCCTGTGACCCTGTAGAACAGGATAAGCGGCTACAGATAATGGATGAATGGATGGATAATAATAAGCATCATCATAAAATAATTATTTTGCTATTTTACTGCATCATTTGCATTCAGTTCTGCACTTATCTCTAACTCAATGAGCTGTTTGCTCTGATTAAATATACTACTGAATGAAGGTCTAACTGGTAATGTTCGCTGCTAACTTGCTGACTCCTGGGGCTTTAATATTCTCATTTCATTAGATGTACAGTACTGTAAGTGCAGCCTTTGACTCTGTGAGCCACGTCTATTCAGAGATATTTATATTGTTCCAGTCTTCAGTTTCATTATTGCACAAATGACACTGAACATAAATCCTACCTTTATACAAAATGCATTCAAAATCTACTCGACTGTTGCAACATTCTTGTCACTGGTGTCCTTTAAGTATGAGTTTCTATTCATCTCATCTCATTATCTCTAGCCGCTTTATCCTGTTCTACAGGGTCGCAGGCAAGCTGGAGCCTATCCCAGCTGACTACGGGCGAAAGGCAGGGTACACCCTGGACAAGTCGCCAGGTCATCACAGGGCTGACACATAGACACAGACAACCATTCACACTCACATTCACACCTACGGTCAATTTAGAGTCACCAGTTAACCTAACCTGCATGTCTTTGGACTGTGGGGGAAACCAGAGCACCCGGAGGAAACCCACGCAGACACGGGGAGAACATTCAAAATCCGCACAGAAAGGCCCTCGCCGGCCACGGGGCTCAAACCCGGACCTTCTTGCTGTGAGGCGACAGCGCTAACCACTACACCACCGTGCCGCCTGAGTTTCTATTCATTGCTTCAATAAAGAAAGCACTCCATAATACATCCAAGGCCATAAACCTTCAGACTGACGGCAGGTTCTACTTCTGCTTGCACTCTAGACCATATCTCTCTCCTTTTAATGCTGCATCAGTTGCATAGCAAAGCCAAAAACAGTGCAAAACTCCGATCATGTCTGCTTTACTCTGCTGTTGCCATTTGCATTACTGTTTCCCCCCGTGTGGCATAATATCAAAATCTACTGATAAACACGAGATGCAAAAATGTAGTTACTGGGCTTCATCATCATCTCCTTATGCATAATGTATACATTTGCTCTAACAGTTGTTAATCTTATTCTTAGTTTACAGGTGAATGGTATCGTGTTGGCTGGGCTTATGACCATCCATTAGTTATTAAAAACAGAAACTCCTTTCCAATCTCAAGAGGCTATCTGATCGCTAATGAAAATGGAGGCGCCAACCTTACCATGTGGACAATGAATCGGTACAGTTCCTTATTTTTTCCAGCATGGGTACTAAGCTATTCAATACCATCATACTCTCATTTCCATCTAATCTACTTTTAACCAAACCATGTACCGTACGTACACTCTTAGAAAATCTAGAGCTCAAAGGGTTCTTTGGTTTTTCTCTTTGGGTTCTTTGTAGAAACCTAAAACAGTGTTTCAGAAAGGGTTCCGTGTTTTGGAAGAATATGTACAGTATAACCCATAAAGATGGACGAACCCTTTTCCAAGAGTACACATTTATTATGTAGGTTATTTAAACCAGAATATTTTTTTCTGTGTGATCTGTCAGCCATCTTTTTCTCTTCCCTCAGCGAAAAGACTTGCAATGAAGATTCTTTTGTGTATGACAAGACGGAGACTCCTGGAACTTTTTCTTATTTCAGTTCAAGTAAGTCCTGTTCTTGTGTAATGGTAGCTCACACATTCGACGTAAAAAGTTTTAACGCTGCAGACAATGACTGAGAAAAGGCGAGTAGTGATCTTACGTATGTGCAGAATAATTTTCTTTATACAGAACAAAACCGATAATCTGCATTATTTTTTTCCAGCTGACAATATGTTTGATATAAAAACAATTGCTTGTATTTTTCTTTATTGTAAGGGCACAAGATTGAAAAGGACATTACAGTGGTGGAGACTAACTACACTGACTACGGGGTCGTCCTGAAATACAAGAATATGAACAAAGAATACACTCAGCTGGCTCTCTATGGTGAGCCATGAGGTTCCTTAAGAATTCAGCTTTACCTAAACTTCTTGACCCACTGACAACTTTTGTGAATCCTCTATGTATGCTTTAGGCCGAAAGCCAGAAGTCAGGCCAGAGGTGGTTGAAAATTTCAGATCGTTTGCCTTGTCTATGGGGTTTCCCGAAGAAGCCATCATTACACCAACCATTTTGGGTGAGTTTATTGCAGAGTAAAAAGTAAATAAGACATTAGACCGAGCTCTGCGTTGGGGCATCTGTTTGCAGGCCTTGTGGTGTTTGCAGAGCAAATATAATGCTGGACAGAGAGAATAAACATAATGATAGAGATGGACTCCAGCGAACCTTTGATCATCTTACACTGTAGTGTGTTCATAGTGCTTTGTAATGTTTTGTATGTTGCATGTATGTCCTGGAGATATGATACTACAAGTGGAATGTATAGGATGATGATTGATTTGACCAGTTTTGTTGTGTATGTTAAGATGGTTGGTACAGTGATGCTTGAAAGTTTGTGAACCCATTAAAATTTTCTATATTTCTGCATAAATATGACCTAAAACATCATCAGATTTTCACACAAGTCTTAAAAGTAGATGCAGAGAACCCAGTTAAACAAATGAGACCAAAATATTATACTTGGTCATTTATTTGCTGAGGAAAATGATCCAATATTACATATCTGTGAGTGGCAAAAGTATGTGAACCTTTGCTTTCAGTATCTGGTGTGACCCCCTTGTGCAGCAATAACTGCAACTAAACGTTTCCGGTAACTGTTGATCAGTCCTGCACACTGGCTTGGAGGAATTTTAGCCCATTCGTCCGTACAGAACAGCTTCAACTCTGGGATGTTGGTGGGTTTCCTCACATGAACTGCTCGCTTCAGGTCCTTCCACAACATTTCGATTGGATTAAGGTCAGGACTTTGACTTGGCCATTCCAAAACATTAACTTTATTCTTCTTTACCATTCTTTGGTAGAATGACTTGTGTGCCTAGGGTCGTTGTCTTGCTGCATGACCCACCTTCTCTTGAGATTCAGTTCATGGACAAATATCCTGACATTTTCCTTTAGAATTCGCTGGTATAATTCAGAATCATCGTTCCATCAATGATGGCAAGCCGTCCTGGCCCAGATGCAGCAAAACAGGCCCAAACCATGATACCACCACCACCATGTTTCACAGATGGGATAAGGTTCTTATGCTGGAATGTAGTGTTTTCCTTTCTCCAAACATAACGCTTCTCATTTAAACCAAAAAGTTCTATTTTGGTCTCATCCGTCCACAAAACATTTTTCCAATAGCCTTCTTTAGCAAACTGCAGACGAGCAGCAGTGTTCTTTTTGGAGAGCAGTAGCTTTCTCCTTGCAACCCTGCCATGCACACCAGTGTTTTTCAGTGTTCTCCTGATGGTGGACTCATGAACATGAAAATTAGCCAATGTGAGAGAGGCCTTCAGTTGCTTAGAAGTTACCCTGGGGTCCTTTGTGACCTCACCGACTATTACACGCCTTGCTCTTGGAGTGATCTTTGTTGGTTGGCCACTCCTGGGGAGGGTAACAATGGTCTTGAATTTCCTCCATTTGTACACAATCTGTCTGACTGTGAATTGGTGGAGTCCAAACTCTTTAGAGATGGTTTTGTAACCTTTTCCAGCCTGATGAGCATCAACAACTAGAGTTGAGCCGGATACTCGGCTGAAATGAGTATCCGGTATGGATAAAGCACTTTTGCCGAGTACAAGTATTATACGAGTAATACTTGTCAATATCTGTGCTCGGACTGAATGAAAATCCTCACACAGCGTCACAGCACCCCTCCCCTACACACACCGCTCTGCTCACTCACACAGAGAACAGCTGTCTGTCTCTCAGGTTCGTGGGGCTTTTCCGTTAATGTTTCGGGTTTCTTCAGCTTCAAGTTTGTTTTTATTTCAGTTTGTACTTACTTATAACCAGTAGAGTTCTGGTAAACGTGGGTTCGTTCAGACGTGGTGCTTGGTAGAAAGCGACTCGCGTTGCGTCTCTGCCTGTCGGAGATTTTTTTCTTTTTTTAACCGTCGGTTAAAAACAGTTCTTTTTACTTCACGCATTGAGTGTCTGACACTTTCTTGCTGTAATTCATGTAAAAATAAAGGTAGTAGTGGTATAATTATTACAAACTAAGCTACAAACACTCTCTCTCTGCCGGTCGTCGGAATTTTGGTTTTTTTTAAACCGTCAGTTGGCTCTAACCAGTTTTATTTTACTTCACGCACTGAGTGTCTGACACTTTCTAGGTAGTAGTGGTATAAATAATATTACAAATTAAGCTACACACACACACACACACACACACACACACACCTGGTGTGGAAATAAAAAAGAACCAAAAAAAATCACACTGATCATAAAAAACATTAAAAGTTAAAAAAGAAAGTTATGTTGAGTATGAAAACTCTTGTTCATTACATTTCATTTCATAATTGCAACCGCATGTGTTGTATTCATTGCTGCAAAACTTGTTCTGTAAATAGTTCGTTTGCTATCGTGATCAAAACCACTGATCTGAAGCTCAATGCTGATGCTGTCCTGTAAATAGTTTTCTATTCAGCAATAAATATAACAATTTCTGATCAACCCATATCAATTGCATGCTTAAAATAAGATACTGGTTAAAGCCCCGCCTGTTTCAAGACAACCAGACCCACTTCCTGGTTAAATCCCGCCCACTTCCGGGTTAGGCCCCGCCCACTCCGAGTACGGATACAGATAATTCATAATATGGTTAACAGATACAGATAATGCTGTACTCGCTCATCTCTATCAATAACGCTTTTCTGAGGTCCTCAGAAATCTCCTTTGTTCGTGCCATGATACACTTCCACAAACATGTGTTGTGAAGCTCAGACTTTGATAAATCCCTGTTCTTTAAATAAAACAGGGTGCCCACTCACACCTGATTGTCATCCCATTGATTGAAAATGCCTGACTCTAATTTCACCTTCAAATTAACTGCTAATCCTAGAGGTTCACATACTTTTGCCACTCACAGATATGTAATATTGGATCATTTTCCTCAATAAATAAATGACCAAGTATAATATTTTTGTCTCATTTGTTTAACTGGGTTCTCTTTATCTACTTTTAGGACTTGTGTGAAAATCTGATGAAGTTTTAGGTCATATTTATGCAGAAATATAGAAAATTCTAAAGGGTTCACAAACTTTCAAGCACTTTCAAGTATTTGGATTTGGATCGTGAACGTTGATTCTGTGTAAGGCTAAAACTGAAGGTTGAAGCTTTGCCAGCACGAAAGAGATTTTTTTTTAAATTTATTTTACAAATCAAACAATTTTAATGACATCCTACACATTTATCTCTCTCTCATTGTTCCAAATAATTTTTTTGTGTTATAGACCCATGTCCTCTTCCACAGCCAAGGTAAGGACGAGACGAGTCATTTATCTGATTTAAAATATATTATGTGTGACTTTAGAGCTTAATGATGCTTTCTACCTCCAGTAATGTGACAGAACTGCTGCGCTAGAAGAGTCAATGTTCATCATTTCTTGGCTCACCGGTCCAGCTGATCTGAAGTAGTTGAAATAGAACTGTTATCCAGAAGTTATCCAGATGTTATCCACTTTGCTAAAGAAAAATTCTGTGCAACATTGTTGGTGCTTGTCATTATTTTCTAATCATGTGTATTCCTCTTATGTACAGTAAATACTCAGTAATAACAGACTGAATCAGTTATATACTGCTGATTCTGTAAAGTTATACTTGTGGAAATTTCTTATTTGATATAATCATTTCCAAATAGTAAAACAGTTGTTGCAGTATTACTGTGTGGCCTGTGGTGTTTCTTCTTCTCAGCAGAGGTCAGTGTTGTAAAATGATCTAGACAGATTCCGGGTCTCCACAGAGTTAACACAATTCAGCTGTTTTGAAACTGTGAATGTCTGAGAGTTTATCTGAGAGAATAAGACATTATCATGGCCTTTTGTTCAATTTGTCATGAATTTGCTTGAGGCTGCATTTACCAGGGTTGCCAAGTCTCGTGTTTTCCTGTGGAATCGGGCTAATTTGCAGCCACATGCTTATTTTTCTGTCTATTGGGTGGGTTTTAGCATACATTAGATTAATTGTGTCAGGCTTTTGCAAGACAAATACTTAAGCTGGAGGGTCTTATTAACGCTATATTCTGTTCAGAACAAAATAACCCTATTTATTTTACTGATGCTAAAAATGATTTCTACACTGTGCTTTACACGGCAAAGAAATTATATAAATCATCAAGTAAGAACGTCTGGAATATAGGAAGAGTTAACTACTCTTTATTAGCCAATTTCTTGATGTTGTACTCATTTCAAGTTTGTAATTGTCTTATTCCATTGGCAGATATTTAACAGTTATTACACGAAATCGAGTCGTACATGAGCTGATAGCGCACCACGTTGGCTATAAACCATGTACAATGAAATTGATTCACTGGATTTTGAGAAACAGAGCATTTTTTGTTTATTTTTTGCAAATTCAATAAATAAAAACTTCATACAAAACATCCGACAAAATCATTTCCGCTTAGAATGTAAACAAACCGGCAAAATGACACTTGTGAAAAATGCTATAATAATAATTCTTGAAAAATAAAAAAAGATACGTTCTTACTATCAAATACTTTCATTCCATATTTTGTTGCTTTTTTTTTTTTTCGGGTTTTGTTTCCGAGTAGAGTTTTTATTTCGGCCTCGGTTGGTTCAGCAACATGCTCCGCCATTTTGTTTTTCTCTACTCACGGTATATGAGCTGATAACCTAGTAGTAGAGTAGCCAATCAGAGTGTGCGATTGCTCATATCCAGTGAATGTGGATAAAATCATTTGGATTATTTCAAGTGTTTGTTTCTAGAAACAAGCAAAATGATCTGAATGAAAGACCATTTTAATCTTGAAATGAATAAATGTCTAGAACTACGGTAGTCTTAATGAGCTTTCATTTGTCACAATGATGTCACAACGAGAAATATTAGATAGCTCTTCACTTGCTAAGAGATAATTTTTTGTAGTGTATAATATCCCCAATGATGTAGTAAGGTCTCATCTCATTATCTGTAGCCGCTTTATCCTGTTCTATAGGGTCGCAGGCAAGCTGGAGCCTATCCCAGCTGACTACGGGCGAAAGGCGGGGTACACCCTGGACAAGTTGCCAGGTCATCACAGGGCTGACACATAGACACAGACAACCATTCACACTCACATTCACACCTACGGTCAATTTAGAGTCACCAGTTAACCTAACCTGCATGTCTTTGGACTGTGGGGGAAACCGGAGCACCCGGAGGAAACCCACGCGGACACGGGGAGAACATGCAAACTCCACACAGAAAGGCCCTCGCCGGCCACGGGGCTCGAACCCGGACCTTCTTGCTGTGAGGTGACCGCGCTAACCACTACACCACCGTGCCGCCTTATACTGAGTATTTTAAAATAAATTTTACAACTGTATTTCTATAAATTCTAAAGTAATGCTATGAGTGAATGGGACATAAGCTGGGTTATTGCAAACAGTACATGTGGTTTAATATAAATGGTAAATCCATGATCATAAATCCATGGGCTGTGGTGATGATTAAAGTGCTGATGACACGTTTTTGACATCTTTGGCAATGTTTTATAACATAAAAAGTAATTCCCGATGATCCATATATTAATTCACGAAGGCGCCTATTTTACAAGTTATGATAAAAAACGCAGCTATTTGGGCAAATTTGACGGGGCTGCAGCACCCAGGAGACGAAAGAGGAGGAGGAGCTATATGACGTCAGCGAAAGAACCTTCCTCCTCACTTACCAGTTTGTTGTTGATGCGACAGGTGTTCAGTTTATCATTATTAGTATTTTTATTAGACATTATTTTATATATATATATATATATATATATATATATATATATATATATATATATATATATATATTAGTTATTATGCCTTCGCGTTGTGTTGCCGGCTTTTGCTCCAAAACCCACAAGGATGGGGTAAGTTTATTCAAGTTTCCCAGAGATCCCGAGCTGCATGCGAAGTGGGTGAAGCAAGTCAGGCGCACTCGTGACAAGTGGGAGCCCTCACCAACATCCGTCCTGTGCTCTGAACACTTCGATTTGGATTGTTTTGACACCCTTCCCAGCTTAAAAGAATCTCTTGGGTGTTCAGTTCAGCACAAACGTGTGCTGCTACCATCAGCAGTGCCTACAGTATTCCGGAGGGGGTCTACTAGTAGCTATGCCGGATCCAGCAGTCGCCTGGGACAAGGCGACTCCTCCAAAGACAGTCCTCCTGTCAGAACATGTGTTGAGAAACGACATAAGATAAAGGTACGTAGAGCTATAGAGTGCTCCGACATGATGCTAAAAATAGTAACACTGCGGTCTGCGCGGCCATCTTGGAAGTGACTCGCTCCAGAGCGCTCATAGAGTACACATTCATGATAATCATAAATGTAATCATAAAGTCGGCGTGATATCAGTCATGTATTTGCTTGTGAAAGCTTGCGGCTTTCATGTAACTGCCGCCTAGCAACGAGAGGCAAAGGGTAAAGAGGGTAGGCTATCATAGATTCTATTCGGAAGAGATCAATACATGATTGCTTAAAAATTAGGTATTTTAACAATTTGCATCTGTTTTGTGATTATCGTGACACCTGTGTGTTATATAGAACTGTATGTCTTATCAGCACATCGAGGATCTTCCACCGGAGGCTTTAGCAAGTACTCGTAGCAACACTACACTTTACCCTTTGCCATGCGTTGTTAGGGAACGGTAGCAAGTACCCCGATGACCGACTTCAAGAATATGTAGAAAAAATTTAGAAATTATACTTTCCAAAAGTTATTTGAGCTTAGTGTATTGCATTTCCATTTATATTGTAGGTTCTTGCTGATGTTTTTGCGGAGTATGACACAGCTGCTGAATCAGAAGCTGCAGAGTTTGTATGTACTAGTTGTGAACATTCACATTATTATCAATCTCATTTATTTAAAATCAGATAAAATCATGCCATCATGATCACTGCTTAAAGTACCAGTATTTGGTTGTTGAAGAGCTAGCACTAGAGAGTTCACCGGCGTTTTCATGCGCCATTTCCATTGAGTAGAACAGCCAGTGAACCGCAGCGTGTTCTTCCGCTGACGTCACAACATGGCTGCGAGCTACGGACCCAGTTTTCTTGCGCTGTGCAATTAAAAGTTGGATATTCGCGTAACAACAGCTTCTTTTCACGTAATTATAACAGAAATCTAACATGTTTGCCATGTTGTATAGTTTATTTAAGAAATTGCATAGAGTCATGTTCGTGTCATCAGCACTTTAAAGTGCAGTGAGTTAACAGGTGAAATGATGCATCATGACCTTGATGTTTGGGGACGCTATGTGGTATCATATGATGTCACTTTATAAATGGTACAATACACTCACTGGCCACTTTATTAGGAACACCCATACACCTGCTGTTTTATGCAGTTCTCTAATCAGCCGATCCCTTGACAGCAGCACAGTGCATAAAATCATGCAGATACAAATGAAGTGCTTCAGTTAATGCTCACTTCAAACATCAGAATGGGAAAAACTATGATCTCTGTGACTTTCACTGTGGCATGGGTGTTGGTGCCAGATGGACTGGTTTGAGGATTTCAGAAACTGCTGATCTCCTGGGGTTTTCACACACAACAGTCTCTAGAGTTTACACAGAATGGTGCAAAAAACACTGAGTGAGCAACAGTTCTGTGGGTAGAAATGCCTTGTTGATAAGAGAGGTCAGAGGAAAATGGCCAGTGCCGAGTTTCCAAAAGCATCGTAGCACAAAGATCATCGTTAAATGGTAGAGCAAACAGCACAATGAACACTCTCTCTCTTAGTTAAGATGCTCTTAGCATTAAGAAGCTTTTGGGAAGCCCACCACAGATTGGTTTGAGCTGCCAGGAAGGATACAGCATTTAAACAAATTAGACAAAAATATTATGCTTGGTCATTTATTTATTGAGGAAAATGATCCAATATTACATATTTGTGAGTGGCAAAAGTATGTGAACCTCTAGGATTAGCAGTTAATTTGAAGGTGAAATTAGAGTCAGGTGTTTTCAATCAATGGGATGACAATCAGGTGTGAGTGGGCACCCTGTTTTATTTAAAGAACAGGGATCTATCAAAGTCTGATCTTCACAACACATGTTTGTGGAAGTGTATCATGGCACGAACAAAGGAGATTTCTGAGGACCTCAAAAAAGCGTTGTTGATGCTCATCAGGCTGGAAAAGGTTACAAAACCATCTCTAAAGAGTTTGGATTCAACCAATCCACAGTCAGACAGATTGTGTACAAATGGAGGAAATTCAAGACCATTGTTACCCTCCCCAGGAGTGGTCGACCAACAAAGATCACTCCAAGAGCAAGGCATCCAAGAGCAACGTTCTCTCCAAAAAGAATGTTGCTGCTCATCTGCAATTTGCTAAAGATCACGTGGACAAGCCAGAAGGCTATTGGAAAAATGTTTTGTGGACGGATGAGACCAAAATAGAATTTTTGGGTTAAATGAGAAGCATTATGTTTGGAGAAAGGAAGAACCTTATCCCATCTGTGAAACATGGCAGTGGTAGTATCATGGTTTGGGCCTGTTTTGCTGCATCTGGGCCAGGACGGCTTGCCATCATTGATGGAACAACGAATTCTGAATTATACCAGCGAATTCTAAAGGAAAATGTCAGGACATCTGTCCATGAACTGAATCTCAAGAGAAGGTGGGTCATGCAGCAAGTCAACGACCCTAGGCACACAAGTTGTTCTACCAAAGAATGGTTAAAGAAGAATAAAGTTAATGTTTTGGAATGGCCAAGTCAAAATCCTGACCTTAATCCAATTGAAATGTTGTGGAAGGACCTGAAGCGAGCAGTTCATGTGAGGAAACCCACCACCATCCCAGAGTTGAAGTTGTTCTGTACGGACGAATGGGCTAAAATTCCTCCAAGCCGGTGTGCAGGACTGATCAACAGTTACTGGAAACGTTTAGTTGCAGTTATTGCTGCACAAGGGGGTCACACCAGATACTGAAAGCAAACGTTCACATACTTTTGCCACTCACAGATATGTAATATTGGATCATTTTCCTCAGCAAATAAATGACCAAGTATAATATTTTGGTCTCATTTGTTTAACTGGGTTCTTTTTTTATCTACTTTTAGGACTTCTGTGAAAATCTGATGTTGTTTTAGGTCATATTTTTGCAGAAATATAGAAAATTCTAAAGGGTTCACAAACTTTCAAGCACCACTGTACATTTACATTGTTCATTCCATAGAAAACAAAAATATACCTGTATCTGTTTCTGAGAACTGGTAGGGTAACAGTTAAAGAGTCTGTGCTAGTGGCTGCTAGGTCCCAGGACTTCCAGTGAGCAACAGCTGGGTCTTTAAGAAACTGCCAAATGCTCAGTTAGATGCTTGGATAGGATTCTGCCTCACGTGCCATTCTTTATTGAGGCATCTGTCAAAATTGTAGAACATAGCATGCTTAGGATACCTGAGTCTGCCAAAATTACACTGTTATATTTCAATAAATAGAGTGAAGAAATATTTTGGCTTAATGTTAAGGAAGATGCATAGAAGCGGTCTCACCAGATACACTGACATGAAACACATCTTTATAGACTCCTTAAATGCGAGTCACATGGGCTTGAAAACAGATTAGATGAACATTAATGCCCAAAGCATGAGCTTTACATAAATATAGCCTGGTGTGTAGAGCTCCAGGGCTTGAGCACAGGCGCGGAAAGGAGAACTCCCTCGGGTACACTCCAGAAACACAAACTCAAGCCTTGATTAATATCAGGACCTCCTGAGTATGTTGTGTTGTACAGAAACTCAGTTATGCAGCTTATTTCTTTAAATTCCCACCGAGGAGGGCTGCTGCAGTGCAGCTGCTGACATCACGATCTGTGTTGCCTTTTCCTGGGGATATCCGCGCCAAACAGAGAGGCTGGGAATGGGAGGGGAACAGGAAAGCATGCACACCGAGGAAGGTGGACCCTGCTTAGGATACTGACATTTCAGCAGTAGCTCATGTGCATGCACTCTTATGCTGCAGATCTTATTTTTTCATTATGCATTAGCACAGCCTTTCGGCATGATCCACATCCATGACATGTACTGTATGTGCAGGAGGATGTGTGATGTAATTCTGTATTTAGAATCGTGTGATCTTGTCAAGCCATGTGATCAAGTAACTCAAGAGTCTCATAAACAAAACTAAAGGCCATGTATGAGGTGCTTCAAAACATGTTGAATTGGTGATTCAGTGAAAATGTAATCATGGAGGACTATTGTGCTCTCTCTCTCTCTCTCTCTCTCTCTCTCTCTCTCTCTCTCTCTCACACACACACACACAGCCTCTCCAGCTCTCTCTCTCCCCCTTCGCTGACCTTATGGGCAATAGGAGCTCTTGCTGTTGTGGTCCAAGGGGCAGGAAGCAGCTTGATTCCCACACAAAGGTATCAAACACCCCGGCCGGTACAGACTCACTGGCTCACACACACACACACACACAAACACAAATGCCAGCCTTGTAAGCATAACACGCAGTACAGTGAACAAACACACACCAAGACAAACAGGACATTCCTACTGTCTGACGCTGCAGGCCGACAGAATTACTGCTCTTCTATGCACCAATGTGTTTTCACCAATAACATCTGTGTTAAAATTGCCCCCTTTACACAACACCTGACATCATCCTTTTACGCTGAATAATGTCTGGACAGACAACAATCTTATGTGCATGATGACCGATCGCACATTGCGGCCATATCATTCTCTTCTGTTAAGACGACGACCGCTTTATGTTGAATGTAGATGACCGATGTATTCATGTATTCTACAGAAGGCAAGAGAGCTTGGCGATAATGTCAGGATTCTTTCTGAACACTCAGCTCAAGCCATTGTGTCATGTAATTGAGTCTTGCTTCATGCTTGTTATCTGTTAAGCTTGACCAGTCAGGTGGCATTTGGACTCGGTTAGGGGCTGACAGCAGGGGTCAGTTCCCATGCAAAATCAATAGGTCACAGTCAGGAGCAGGGAGTGTGGGCTTCTGAAACCTTTCACCTCATACATGGCCATAATGACAAATTTCTCCATTCCTACATCTTCTCATGTGAGCATGAGAAATCTCAGGCAACATCAGTTGGGAAACTGATCTGTCCTTAGTAGCTTAAAGACGTTTGAGTCGCTGACATTCCTGTAACTGACTCGAGGTTATCAAACCTCCACACAGTCTCTGGTATCCTTTCTACACGCCAACTTTCCACAGGCAACTGTTTTTGAACTAGTCTACTCACTCTCTCTCTCTCTCTCTTGAATTGTGCATACGCCTATGCTGGGAAGAAAAGCTCGACTCTTTCCCACGGTCCTAGAGCACGTGGTTTAAAATTGGATCCCGGTTGACCCACCCTCGCTATTGAAACGTCACTGCAATTCGACCACTGCAATCCTGTCACACCGCCAGAGATTTTTTGAGCCATTTGAATGAAGCCTATTGAAATGAGAGGGAAGAGAACATGATAAATTTGAATAAAGCACCATATCTTTGAACAAGTTTAGTCAAGTTGGACAGTTGAGACCTGTTCCAAATTGTGTTATTGTTGGACTTGTTTTTGTTTTTTTTTCCAGAAAAGATTTGATGTTGAATAGGGTTTTTATTCTCATAACAGATAGTTCAATGTGTGATAACGAAATGGGGGAAGATTAAAAACGAAGAAGCGCTCCCAATCCATAATTGTCTTTCATACATATGGGTTTTTTTCATACAAGCTATGTTATAGATTTCTAGTTTATGATTTCTACATTAGGGCAGCAAGGTGGTTAGCACTGTCGCCTCACAGCAAGAAGGTTCTGGGTTCGAGCCCCGTGGCCGGCGAGGACCTTTCTGTGCGGAGTTTGCATGTTCTCTCCGTGTCCGTGTGGGTTTCCTCCGGGTGCTCCGGTTTCCCCCACAGTCCAAAGACATGCAGGTTAGGTTAACTGGTGACTCTAAATTGACCGTAGGTGTGAATGTGAGTGTGAATGGTTGTCTGTGTCTATGTGTCAGCCCTGTGATAACCTGGCGACTTGTCCAGGGTGTACCCTGCCTCTCGCCCATAGTCAGCTGGGATAGGCTCCAGCTTGCCTGCGACCCTGTACAGGTTGTAAGTGGTTACGGATAATGGATGGATGGATTTCTACATTATTGAGTCAGTACAAAAACATTTCAGAGTTCCAAATGTCCGTTTTCCAGCACAAAATTAAATGTTACGGGAAAAAAGTTTGTATCTGAGCAGCATATTACTTAAGAGACCACTTTTCAGATTTTATATATATATATATATATATATATATATATATATATATATATATATATATATATATATATAAAATGAAGGCTGCTGGGTTTTGGTGCAAAATGAAGAAGCGAGTGTGACAGTCAAAGTGTCCAGAAGAACTGTGGCTGGTTCTGTAAGATGCTCAGTAAAACCTACAGCTCATTTCCTTATAAAACTGCACTCACTGTACCTGAGACTACTTTTTTTTTAAAAAGCAAAGGGTCGTCTCACACCAAATATTGACTTTGTTTCATTTATTATGACACTGCTGTTTATGGTATGTTTTAATATTGAAACATTTCATTTCATTATTTTTTTTATCACAGTATTGTGTATATATAGTGCACTATATGCACTGTACTCATGTTTTACATTTATTTTTCCTTTACTGTAATGCAAAACTAAGAAAATCTAGGTACATTTGGGCACAAATAACTTTTCTCCATTCATTCAATCATTATGTGTACTTTTGTTTAACAGCACATAAATTTGTGATCGTTAATGAATCAATTGCCTGTCAGGCCTCTTTAGGTCTTCCAGTACCTTGGCTGTTGTGCCAAATCGTGGCTGCGAGCCGATACAAGCCCAGCATGCAGTAGTCTAGTTCCCATGGGCCTGTTGGATTCTGTGTCACTTTATAAACACTTCAGCTGTTGCCAAAAAAAACTGGTGAGCAAGTAGCTTTCCCACTTGCCACCACATTTGAAACAAATGGACTGTTGATAAACAAATATTATGTGACTGCAGTCTTTTGAAAGATTGTGGATATTCATTTTAAAAGGCGACCTTTTTTTTTGTTCACATTTATTCTATTCTTGAAACCATGCATATAAAGAGGAAGTGTGAACTGCAGCGAAATAAAAGTGGAACCTGTATGGTCTTAACTGCACATGAAATGGAGCAATACCTGCAAAACATCTGACACATAACTCACTCGGTATTGAGAAACTAAGATGACCTGCCTACCATGGGAAAATACGGACTTCAGTGCATTACAACTTTTACCCAAATTGTCACAGAGTATGAACAACATAGTCAGTTGGTTTATTTTTAAGATTATTCATTAAGTGTGAAAATCATTTCACACAGGAAATTAAGTGTACATACATACAGTACATGCAGTATTTAAAAAAAAAACCTTAAGGCTTGTTTCTATGGGAGCACCCTTAAATGTTTTATATGTAGAACCCTACTGAATATTTCTCTGTGCCAGTTTCAAGCCTTGACACACCACTAATCATCCAATAATCCCTCAAAGAACTTTAAGTGTTGTGTTTTCATATAGACTAGTTCATGTTAAAGAGCATGTGAAAATAATTTCATGTCGGGCGGCACTGTGGTGCAGTGGTTATCATTGCCACCTCACAGCTCCAGGGTCCATGGTTTAATCCTGAGCTCGGGTTACTCTCTGTGTAAGGTTTTGCATGTTCTCCATGTGTCGGTGTTTGTTTTGTTTTGTCCAGATTCTCCTGTTTCCTTCAACCTCCCAAAAACATGCTAGGTGGACTGGTTATGTTAAAATCTCTCCGAGCGTGTGCATGGTGTCCTGCAATGGACTGATGTCCCATCCATGTTGAATTCCCAGGATATGTTCCAGATTCACCATGACCTTGACCAGGATAAGGCAGTTACTAAAGATGAATGATCTAAAGAATAACATCATGTAAATATAAAAGCAGCCGTTATCTGTAACCGCTTATCCTATGCACAATTTTGGGCAAGCTGGAGCCTATCCCAGCTGACTATGGGCGAGAGGCGGGGTACACCCTGGACAAGTCACCAGATCATCACAAGGCTGACACATAGAGACAACCATTCACACTCACACCTACGGTCAATTTAGAGTCACCAGTTAACCTAACCTGCATGTCTTTGGACTGTGGGGGAAACCGGAGCACCCAGAGGAAACCCACGCAGACACAGGGAGAACATGCAAACTCTGCACAGAAAGACCACCACTGGCCACTGGGCTCAAACCCAGAACCTTCTTGCTGTGAGGCGACAGCACTAACCACTACACCACCGTGCTGCCCAATATAAAAACATGCAAAACTTCATTTAAAATATCTCATCTCATCTCATTATCTGTAGCTGCTTTATCCTGTTCTACAGGGTCGCAGGCAAGCTGGAGCCTATCCCAGCTGACTACGGGCAAAAGGCGGGGTACACCCTGGACAAGTCATCACAGGGCTGACACATAGACACAGACAACCATTCACACTCACATTCACACCTACGGTCAATTTAGAGTCACCAGTTAACCTAACCTGCATGTCTTTGGACTGTGGGGGAAACCGGAGCACCCGGAGGAAACCCACGCGGACACGGGGAGAACATGCAAACTCCGCACAGAAAGGCCCTCGCCAGCCACGGGGCTCGAACCCGGACCTTCTTGCTGTGAGGCGACAGTGCTAATCACTACACCACCGTGCTGCCCAATATAAAAACATGCAAAACTTCATTTAAAATATGTGAAACTAAAATTGTAAAATATATATATTTTTAATATTAGGTCTAAAAATAATGACACTAAATTTCATAAATGTCACACTAAATGTCACAAATGGCATGGCATCTAAAACTGCATATTATATTGTATGTAGTACACTGTACATGTACAGTAGTATATTAACATTTTCATTCATTCATTCATTCATTCATTCATTCATTTTACGTAACAGCTTTATCCTGGTCAGGGTCATGGTACTGTATGTCAGAGTAGCTACACTCTGTGCCTTTTCATGTCACTAGGGTGGTCACCTCAAAGATATATTTTGTACCTTTAGTACCTATCTTTAACCTGGGAAGATCCATATAGTACACCTTTAAAATATTACTCGAAAAGATAAGATAATTAAGTAATATCACACGAGAGGGCATTCTGTTGTACTTGAATATCAGCACAGCTCTGATTCGGATGCAGCTACGAGGCCGTAGGCCAAGTGCTGTAGCTAATCACAGTGCGCTGATATTCAGTACAACAGTATGACCTCGAGTACGATATTGCTTTTATTCTTGTTTATATCTATAAACAAGAAATTAATATTGACTAAGTGACATTTTGGATGCAATATGGTGAAATATTCTGTTTATCTTTGCTCCACAAGTGGAAATAGATCCCAAGAAGCGGCGCTCATGTTATAACACATTGGCTAGCCGGCTAGCGAACTCACATTGATTTGTACATTCCTGTTAAAGGTTATTCCGGTAAAATTTCTCCCTTCCTCCTTTTCATCTTCATCTGACAAGCTGTCTATTTTAAGCCAAAAGGTCCGTTTCAGAATAGTGTTGGTTGCCATGTCCACTAATGATGTCGCTAACACTACCATAGTAAACAATTTTACATGGACAAGTGGAGTGATACACACAGTGAAACGTTCCAGTGCTGTGATCGCAAAATATTGGCACTCTTGAACGCTGCAGGATCAATCAAATTAGTTGACCGGAACAAATTGTTAGACAAGAAAAGACAAGATAAGACAGTATTAATCCCCAGGCAGGGAAATTTGGGTGTAGAAAAGACAGGCGAAGAAATACAATATAATAAACATAATATTCTCATCTCATCTCATCTCATTATCTCTAGCCGCTTTATCCTGTTCTACAGGGTCGCAGGCAAGCTGGAGCCTATCCCAGCTGACTACGGGCGAAAGGCGGGGTACACCCTGGACAAGTCGCCAGGTCATCACAGGGCTGACACATAGACACAGACAACCATTCACACTCACATTCACACCTACGGTCAATTTAGAGTCACCAGTTAACCTAACCTGCATGTCTTTGGACTGTGGGGGAAACCGGAGCACCCGGAGGAAACCCACGCGGACACGGGGAGAACATGCAAACTCCACACAGAAAGGCCCTCGCCAGCCACGGGGCTCGAACCCGGACCTTCTTGCTGTGAGGCGACAGCGCTAACCACTACACCACCGTGCCGCCTAACATAATATTCTATCATGTATAATTTAATAATAAGCAACAAAAGACTCAAATGAGCAAACTGTAGATGTATTGCTAAAAGATAGCAGGCATTAAACAAAACAGGTTCAGGTATTTTCAGTGTCCAAATTTAGCCTACATGTAGTGCAAAATGGCATGATCTTCTTCTTTTAGTGTTCTGCCTGATGGCAGGTCTGGCTCTGACGTCCATCAGAGTTTCAAGGGAACATTACAGTAGTGGTTTCCTGTTGCCTTCTACCAGATTATGATAGAGGTTTTCTCCTCTCAACCATTCGTACACACGTTCACACCTATGGACAATTTAGAGTAGCCAGTTAGCCTAACCAGCATGTCTTTGGACTGTGGGGGAAACCGGAGCACCCAGAAGAAACCTACGCAGACACGGGGAGAACATGCAAACTCTACACAGAAAGACCACCATTGGCCACTGGGCTCCAACCCAGAACCTTCTTTCTGTGAGGTGAGAGCGCTAGCCACTACACCACCATGCCGAATATGGCATGATAAAGGGAAGTAAACAAATGACCAAACAGGATCAGATATTTAGTGTTGGATATTTAAGTGTCCAGAGTAGGAATATAAATTATAAAAAGCTAACTGAAGATACAATGTAGCCATTAAAGCTAGAAGTCCTTTCGATTTCATAAAATTGGTGAAATTTAGTTCCCTCTGAAATTTAGTCATTGTGATATTTGTTTATTTCTGTAATATCTCACAAAATATCAGGCCATTCTGTGGTTGGGAAATTATTTAATTTGAGGGGATTCCCGAGCAAACAGTGTGCATGAAATCACTCACTTCGCGCAGTCAAGCAGACAGAGAAAAGTCCGTGTGCGCATGCGCAGGTTTACCTTTGACCATGCACTGACAGTTACATCATCTCATCGCTAAATGAACAGCTGATCACGCCGAGGTGCTCGCTGACCGCCGATATTTATTAGTTTGGTCCTGCGTTTCCTTTCCTTCGCAACATAACGTCTTTTCTTCTCTCTTTCTGTTATTGTCATCGGTCTTCAACGTTTCATTCTCAAACTCGCGTCCTCCATTTTTCTCTCCTGTTTCAAATTTGTATCCCACAATGCCTTGTGCGAACGGGGAAAGCCCACAATGTGATGCATGACGTAGTATCTTGAATTGGGTCATGGTGAAGCAGGAAAAAATAGCAGAGAATTTAGGGCCACGTGGCCTTAAATTCGGTAATTGTTCTCATCTCATTATCTCTAGCCACTTTATCCTATTCTACAGGGTCACAGGCAAGCTGGAGCCTATCCCAGCTGACTACGGGCGAAAGGCGGGGTACACCCTGGACAAGTCGCCAGGTCATCACAGGGCTGACACAGACAACCATTCACACTCGCGGTCAATTTAGAGTCACCAGTTAACCTAACATGCATGTCTTTGGACTGTGGGGGAAACCGGAGCACCCGGAGGAAACCCACGCGGACATGGGGAGAACATGCAAACTCTGCACAGAAAGGCCCTCGCCGGCCACGTGGCTCGAACCCGGACCTTCTTGCTGTGAGGCAACAGCGCTAACCACTACACCACCGTGCCGCCGTTCTATTTAAAAAGATAATAATCATAAAATTGGAAGTTTGTGATTCAAATTGAGTCAACTAAACAAGAATAATTGGGTGTCTGGGAAAATTCTTTTTATGACCTACAGCTGAAAAATCTGAAAGGCGGTCTAGCTTTAAGGTCAGATTATGTACCTTAAATCGCTTTAAAGTTGTTCCACATTCACAGTACTGGTTTATGTCAAAGAAAGAAGCCCAAAGTTTAGTAAGAAGGAACAGATTTTCCTATTTCCTCATAGTATTTCGTTTTAGCTTCCATTCAGTGTGTCCTCTAAAGCCTTCTGTTACGACAAGCCAACATGCTCTTTTCTCTTTCTTTTTTCAAAACATCTCATCTCATCTCATTATCTCTAGCCGCTTTATCCTGTTCTACAGGGTCGCAGGCAAGCTGGAGCCTATCCCAGCTGACTACGGGCGAAAGGCGGGGTACACCCTGGACAAGTCGCCAGGTCATCACAGGGCTGACACATAGACACAGACAACCATTCACACCTACGGTCAATTTAGAGTCACCAGTTAACCTAACCTGCATGTCTTTGGACTGTGGGGGAAACCGGAGCACCCGGAGTAAACCCACGCGGACAACATGCAAACTCCGCACAGAAAGGCCCTCGCCGGCCATGTGGCTCGAACCCGGACCTTCTTGCTGTGAGGCGACAGCGCTAACCACTACACCACCGTGCCGCCGTTCTATTTAAAAAGATAATAATCATAAAATTGGAAGTTTGTGATTCAAATTGAGTCAACTAAACAAGAATAATTGGGTGTCTGGGAAAATTCTTTTTATGACCTACAGCTGAAAAATCTGAAAGGCGGTCTAGCTTTAAGGTCAGATTATGTACCTTAAATCGCTTTAAAGTTGTTCCACATTCACAGTACTGGTTTATGTCAAAGAAAGAAGCCCAAAGTTTAGTAAGAAGGAACAGATTTTCCTATTTCCTCGTAGTATTTCGTTTTAGCTTCCATTCAGTGTGTCCTCTAAAGCCTTCTGTTACGACAAGCCAACATGCTCTTTTCTCTTTCTTTTTTCAAAACATCTCATCTCATCTCATTATCTCTAGCCGCTTTATCCTGTTCTACAGGGTTGCAGGCAAGCTGGAGCCTATCCCAGCTGACTATGGGCGAAAGGCGGGGTACACCCTGGACAAGTCGCCAGGTTATCACAGGGCTGACACATAGACACAGACAACCATTCACACTCACATTCACACCTACGGTCAATTTAGAGTCACCAGTTAACCTAACCTGCATGTCTTTGGACTGTGGGGGAAACCGGAGCACCTGGAGGAAACCCATGCGGACAACATGCAAACTCCGCACAGAAAGGCCCTCGCCGGCCATGTGGCTCGAACCCGGACCTTCTTGCTGTGAGGCGACAGCGCTAACCACTACACCACCGTGCCGCCATTCTATTTAAAAAGATAATAATCATAAAATTGGAAGTTTGTGATTCAAATTGAGTCAACTAAACAAGAATAATTGGGTGTCTGGGAAAATTCTTTTTATGATCTACAGCTGAAAAATCTGAAAGGCGGTCTAGCTTTAAGGTCAGATTATGTACCTTAAATCGCTTTAAAGTTGTTCCACATTCACAGTACTGGTTTATGTCAAAGAAAGAAGCCCAAAGTTTAGTAAGAAGGAACAGATTTTCCTATTTCCTCGTAGTATTTTGTTTTAGCTTCCATTCAGTGTGTCCTCTAAAGCCTTCTGTTACGACAAGCCAACATGCTCTTTTCTCTTTCTTTTTTCAAAACATGCTAAACGCAAAAGCAGTTTAACATGAGCCTGTGGTTCTGTAGAATACTTGCTACTACTTAGTACGGTAGTACGCAGTGCCCAGAGGACGCATTCATGCTCTTTGTGCGCGGTCGCATCCTCCTTTAGGGCGCAAGTATGCGGTTTGGGATGTGAGCCAATGGCCTCCCGCGGCCCCCTCGCAGCCTGAGAAATGAGGCCAAGCCCCGCCCTTTAACAGGCTGACTATAGGAGGGTCCATTGTTATTGAAATGAGCTGAACAGAAGGAGGAGAGGAAGATCAGGCAGAGCTGAGGAGCTCCACATTGCACACACAGGGTGGCTGTGGGGTAAAACTTCTCACCACGCGTACACGCTTGGGGTAAGATCTTTACACTTTCGTTTTGAATGATGTGAATCTTATATGGTGCCTAATACATGCTTGCTGTCTTGATAAAGCTTGGGGTCGGACTGCTGGAGCTGCTGGACTCAGCTGTGGGCTGCTGATGGAGAGTCTGGTGAACACATCTGTTTTCTGAACACTTATCCTGTAAAATAGCCGAAATTTGGTGTGTTCTACAGAGCGCTGAGTCAATTGCAGGGACAACTGGTTCCGGTCTGTTTCCAGTGAGGTTTACCTGCTGAGAAAGAGAGAGAGAGGGAGAGAACATGAGCCAGGCGGATGTGAGCTGCTCGGCGCGTCAGCGCGTCTTCCAGGAGGCCCTGCGTAAAGGCAACACTGCCGAACTGCACTCTCTGCTCCGTGGCATGACCAACTGCGAGTTCAACGTCAACTCGTTTGGCCCCGAGGGCCAGACGGCACTGCATCAGTCCGTCATCGATGGGAACCTCGAGCTCGTCAAGTTGCTGGTGAAGTTCGGTGCCGACGTGCGTTTGGCCAACCGGGACGGCTGGAGCGCGCTGCACATGGCGGCTTTCGGCGGCCACCAGGACATCGCACTCTACCTCATCACGAGGGCCAAGTACTCATCTGGAGCACTCTGAGGAACAAACAAGCAGAAGCAGAGAGAGAGAGAGAGAGAGAGAAAGAAAGAACCGGACATTAATAAAGCAGGTTTCCCTTCAACCTGGTCCTGGAGTCAAGCCCTCATCTAGAGCCTGCACGATATATTGCTTGTTCATTGTTATTGCGATAATAGCTCTTGCGATACTTGCATCACAATCTGGCCACATTGGCTCGTCCTGTTCTTTCGACTGATCTCAGTAAAAATCCCATCCACTCCATGTATTATAAAATATCAGATACAAGACAATAACCAAACGACAGTCATTTAGGGATTGTAAATATATATTATTTACCAGCGTAAGGTCGGTCCGTATCGTGAAATACCGTGACCAAGGTCTACTGTTTTCAAGACCTCAGTCACGGTATTTCACGATACAGACCGGCCTTAAGCTGGTAAATAGTATATAAATTTTTTTCTTTCCCAAATTCTTACAGAAAATGAGAGCGCCCGAAAGAGAAACCTGCTATTCGGCTTTCTCCTGAAATGTTTTCTTTTATTTCGTCTTCATCAGGGTAGTAAAACTCGCTTTCGTTGTGAACACTGTCGTTATCGCTGTCCATGCTGTAAAATTAATGCTATTCTCCTGAGAAATGCGAAAATAAATGTTGACAAAAAATTGCTACAACGTTTGTTGTTGTTGTGAACAACCAAGTCGCCAAAGGTCCATAACCGGGGTCCGGATCGTAGGATTCCGGACCGCTCACGAGCCAATCAGAGCGTACGATTTGATGGAAACCGGACCGCGAAAAAAATAATTATTCATAATCAACAGATCACTCTAAGCTATAGCAGGTGCTTACTTTCATCGGAGCATGATTTCCAACTGCAGCACTGAAAAGAACCCTTGAGAAAATCACAACATTCTTAGTGTGTTATAAGCACTCTTGGAACACAAGTCTGTAAAACCATGCTACGTCAGTGGTTGTGTGCTTTTTTTTTTTTTTGATGTATTGCAATCACAAAATGTAGCAATAGCCCTTTTCATGCAGCCCTACTCTGCCCATTTTTGTGTTCTCCCTGCTCTTCTGCACTCATTTTAACCTCATTAGGGCTTATTCAATAGCTGGTGAGTTGAGTCGGGTATGGATAAACACCAAAATGTGCAGTTCCCAAGGACTCCAGGACCAGGATTGTGAAACGCTGCCTTAAGCCTATCGCATTCGACCACTTTTTGTGCCAAAGTCAAAGACTAATTGTTGGTGATATATGAGTGTGGCACGGATTCAAGTCCAAAATGCAGATGGTGTTGGGTTGGTACAATGTCAAAGATGTGGCTTGTGAACAATGAATACAGTTTATATTCTACATTTAATCAGTGCATGATTATAGATTACCTTCTGAATATATTCTACTCACAGATTGCTGACACTGAGATACAATGACATAGCTGGATTGATATATTCATGTTACAGGTTCTTTGCTTTTTTTTTTAAATTACAGGAATGGTTATTAGCTGATTTGATGCATATAGGGTTATGACTTACAGATTCTTACCTCAAAATTGGTGTGGCGACGTTCACACAGTAAAAGATTCAGGATCTCCAGCGAAATATGCATTTGTTCCATGGATTTTAAAGAGCAGTTGTTGTACATGGAAGCCTCAGCTTGTAAAAACACTATTGATTTCCAATTTCTATGAACATTCCCCCCCCAACTTGAACGCAGTGTAAACACAATTATATTAATGTCATTGAAATTTTCACCAATAGGCTCAAGCTACCTAATTGTGAAATGAGGAATGGCCGGGTGTTTTTTAATAAAGGCCAAGCCTGTCACCATTATTGTTTTAAGCTATAGTCATTTTAAACGTTGGCTGCTCACTCACTGTAGCTTATTAGTTTCAACCTTAAGAAACTGAGCAGATTCACAGAATCATGTTGTATTACACACGTCTATACAATGCACTGCATATTGAAGTACATAATCCTGTTTTTTTTTTCTTGCCCAGTTTAATTTCCAATGCTGGAAAACTTTTGAGTTTAGAGGGTTGTGGGAAAACACTGATGAAGTATCATTCAAAGCCAGTATAGAAATATGCATCATTTATACTTGAGAATGTTTTAAACTATTGCACTGATGGCTGTTTTATGAACAGTTGGGGTCACAACCAACTTTGAAAGATACTATTTTTCTAAATGGAAAAAAAATCATATTGTATGGAAGCTCCATGGTAGATTAGTCTTCTCTCACTCTTGGCAAAGACATTTAAATGTTTGTAGATGTTGATTTTAGAACTTTGTAAAGCGCTTTACTTGGTGTTCCTCCTTGCACAATATCAAACACTGGTCACAGAAACGTGACGTTTTAATATCTGAGCAATTTCATCACTCAAGGTTATGTTAATTTCTTTTCATGGAAGAACATTCAGGTAAAGTGTTCAGTAATTCTTGGAGCACTTCTTCACAGAAGTCCCGTCCTCCTCTTTTTAAGGGGGGCGTTACATGGTAAAATCGGTGTAGCGCAATGTTACACAATGCACAAGTCTTTACTTGAGAATGCCATAACATTTATGACATGAGAGTAAAAAAAAAAAAAAATACCATCCTTGGTTGAGATAAATGTCAAATGACTGTGATTTTATTGGACCAACTTTTTGGAATTCTTATTTTCTGCAAAGAGAAGTTCAGAAAAAGAGACCAAACCACTGATCTCTTATGCTTTTGTGAATTGTTGATATGTTGTTTTATATCTGTCTAGAGGGTTTGTTCTTAATGTTTTAAATGGTGTAAGTGCTCATATTTTGAAAGATATTACATGTTGAATTTGTATCTTTGTACAAAAGCCTTTTTAAATATTAAAATTCTGCTTTTTTTAAAAGAGCGTTATGTTGGTCACTGAGTGTCTGAGGATTTTAGCCTAGCCTATATATAATAGATATATATTCATTATCATGTTAGCCTTGATTTGTTCAGCTTACTAGCTGGATAGCTCTTCTAGTATATACCGAACAGTATACAATCTGGTATACACAGCATTAGTGCATCAGGTACTATGTAAGTTAGCTTGTTTCCCTGTACACAAGGCACCTCAGGCAGCGGGTTATGATATGATCGTGTGCACTAGTAAGGAAATCTGATAGTTACACTGTTAACGTCATGCTATACCAGTATATACAATAGGATTTTTTTTTTTTTTGCCATGCATTCCATTTATGTTTAGTCATATAGCAGACGCCTATCTAGAACAGCTTACTAAAATGTGCAAACAGTTGAAGGCACAATGATTCATGGGATCTGCACCCAGCGTTCATACGCTGAGTGAAAAGATTGATCTTAATGGTGAGGTAAAAAGATTATTTTAAACCAAAGCGCACAAACGGTATTAAGTTCAGAAACCCAGAAGTAATACAAACGACAATGAGTAGCATAAGGGTCTATTTCTAGCCTAGGTGTATAAATAATTACACAATTTTTTTTAAAGTGGTAAAGTAATACAAATAGCATTCAGGAGATGTCAGAAAGTAAAAGAGCGAGGGGGGGAATGCTGTGTCAGGGCCATGTGAGCTGATCACACTAAGCCCAGTGGTTGGACCACAAACTGACCCATGAGGGATTCTAAGCTCTGTGGTAGGATCAGTCATGTATTCTAGTCTGGTCAACAAAACTGAGCATTCTTTGTGATACATCAATATATAAAACCATTTTCATGACAGTCAGTTGTACACTACCGTTCAAAAGTTTGGGGTCACTTTGAAATGTCCTTATTTTTGAAAGAAAAGCACTGTTCTTTTCAATGAAGATCACTTTAAACTAATCAGAAATCCACTCTATACATTGCTAATGTGGTAAATGACTATTCTAGCTGCAAATGTCTGGTTTTTGGTGCAATATCTCCATAGGTGTATAGAGGCCCATTTCCAGCAACTCTCACTCCAGTGTTCTAATGGTACAATGTGTTTGCTCATTGCCTCAGAAGGCTAATGGATGATTAGAAAACCCTTGTACAATCATGTTAGCACAGCTGAAAACAGTTGAGCTCCTTAGAGAAGCTATAAAACTGACCTTCCTTTGAGCAGATTGAGTTTCTGGAGCATCACATTTGTGGGGTCGATTAAATGCTCAAAATGGCCAGATAAATGTCTCGACTATATTTTCTATTCATTTTACAACTTATGGTGGTAAATAAAAGTGTGACTTTTCATGGAAAACACAAAATTGTCTGGGTGACCCCAAACTTTTGAACGGTAGTGTACATTCATAATATTCTCAGGCAGAACATTTCATATGTAGCTTGATGGATTGATCGGGTTCTTCCTTCTATGAATTTGACCTCCTATAGTGGCAGTCTTTAACATAGCCTGGTGACTCAGTTTGGTTGATATGACTAACCAAAGAGTAATCGTTTTATCCTGGTAAGGGTACACATTTATCCAGAACTTATCAAGGTGCAAGGCGAGAGGGAATACACCCTGGATGGGACACCAGTGCATGCAGACATTCAAACACTTATTTGCACCTAGAGAGTCCACCGAGGTAGTGGTTAGCGCTGTCGCCTCACAGCAAGAAGGTCCTGGGTTCGAGCCCCGGGGCCGGCGAGGGCCTTTCTGTGTGGAGTTTGCATGTTCTCCCCATGTCCGCGTGGGTTTCCTCCGGGTGCTCCGGTTTCCCCCACAGTCCAAAGACATGCAGGTTAGGTTAACTGGTGACTTTAAATTGACCGTAGGTGTGAATGTGAGTGTGAATGGTTGTCTGTGTCTATGTGTCAGCCCTGTGATGACCTGGCGACTTGTCCAGGGTGTACCCCGCCTTTCGCCCGTAGTCAGCTGAGATAGGCTCCAGCTTGCCTGCGACCCTGTAGAAGGATAAAGCGGCTAGAGATAATGAGATGAGATGAGATGAGATGAGTCCACCGAGCACCATGGTTTTGGAGGAAACTGAAGAAGAAACCTAGGAACATGTCCATACAGACAGTAACCCGAGCTCAGGATTGAACCAGGGACCGCAGAGATGCGAGGCAGCAACAGCTGTAAAAATGACTGTTCTGTCTTGTGTGTGTTTATTCAAAAGCACGATTACATATTAATGGAGAGAATCATATAAATACTGTAGCTGTGGTTATATTAGAGAGCACAGTCATAATGATTGCTTTACGGTAGCCAAAACCAAGTTAAGTTCCCTGCTGGGTTTATTATGATTTAGTTGCCAACTGGTTTAAAGGCACCGAGTTTCATATAAGGAATAACTCTGGAAATAAACCCGTTATTGTGGTAGCATTGAACCTCACAGCTCAAGGGTTCCTGGTTCGATCCGAAGCTTGGGTTTTTACATGTTCTACCTGTGTCTGCATAGGCTTCCTCCAGGGTTTTTTTCATTTGCCACTGTCCAAAAACATGCAGGTAGGTTGACTGGCTACACTAGAGTGCCCTTAGGTGTGAATAAGTGTGTGAATGTGTGCATGAATGCTGCCCTCCATTGAACCAGTGTCCGGTGCTGAGTGAATTCTCCCACCTTGCACTCAATGTTACCAGGATAGGCTCCAGGTCCAATACAACCTTGCTCAAGATAAAGCAGTTACTAAAGATGAATGAAACAGATAACAAGGCCTTTTTGAAAGTAAGGGCTAGCTTTAAAGGAGAACTGAAGTCATTTTTAAATTTGCTTTATTTCTTAATTAACGTGTTCTTCAATTACATTTTTGGTTTTAGTAACCTTATATCGTGACTCGTATTGGCAACTAATTGCAATTAAATATTATACTTATCGACCTATTCGGTTTTTAGCCATGTTGAATTTAGTTCATTTGGTCCACGGCAGGCGTCACTTGTCTGCGCGATCTTCACCAGACTTGTGCAAGACTTTGAAACATGAAATGTCAGCCAGGTGTCAGTGGCGCCATTTTGAAAACTGTTTTCCAAATGAAATATTGCACAAAAACGAGTTTAAATGACGATTACTGCCAACTTTTTTCAAACTTTTCCTGATTGCTATCAAAACAAACAAAACTTCCAGCTCGATTACATCAGCATTCGAAAGAGGGCGCGCGTGTCTTCTGACAACGTTGGCAGATGTTGGACACTTTGATTTCCGCTGTACGTTTTACTTCCGTCCTACGATGTCTCGCACAGGTCTCAACGAATCTCGTTTACAGCCATTGCTTTGACATATGGACTGATATATTACAGAGCATATTTCAAACACTCATAACTTGCTATAGCAGCGACAAAATAGCTGTCAGAAATGCACTCCTATATTGAATAAAATGAGATAAATAGAATTTTGATCATAAAAAATTTGCCTTCAGTTCTCCTTTAATTGGCTAACTATCAAACCTAGCACAGGCTGGTTTATATTTTCAGACATATCGTGACAGCTGACTTATAGAGAGAGATTTTTTGCATACCTCAACACACATTTGCGTGAGAAGTATATGAAGGATTTTAGCTAAAGAGATCAGATAGCTACATTGCACGAGTATGTAAATTTACCATTCATAAAGTAAACAAGCCTGTTTTCTGAGGTCAGTCTGCAAAGTACATTGGTCTAATACACCAACTCTTGGAATACTTTTGCTGTGTTTTTACTATAGCTGGGTTTTTTTTTTCCCAAATACCAACAAAGAGCTTTTGTGTTCAACCTGCATCCGCCCATACCACCATGAACATACAGTACATTTACTAAAATTTTCTTTCATGCAAATTGCTCTGTCTCTCTCTCTCACTCTCTCTCTCTCTCTCATAACTCTAACCTTTGGTCCCTGCATTGACAGAAGGGCCAAGAGACAGAGGGAGTGAGAGACAGGTGGCCAGGCCAATCCTCACATGCCCTCTGCTCCCTTTTTTTGCTTCCTTTCTTTTACTATTTCACTCCGTTTTGCGTGCTCTAGCTCCTGGTGACAAGCCGCCCCATTCACTTGTTCGCTCTCCTCCTCTCTCGCGCTTTTGTTCGGCCAGCCCAGCTCTCTGCTCCCCTATTCAAGTTACAGACGTCCCACCATTGACGGGAGCCCCTGCCCAAGTCACACTGCCCTACCCTGCCCCCCGCCCATGAACACACACATACGCGCACACACACATGCATACTCACACATACACAGCTCTGCAGCTGCTATGGTAATGAGAGAGGAAGACGAGTGAGGTAGAAGGCTGGAGAGAGTAGAGGAGGAGGGGTGCAGAGGGAGAACAAAAAAAAGAAAAAGAAAAAGGGGGATCCTTCTCATGCAACTCAATAACCAGTGGCCCCAGTTTTTTTTAATGGAAAATCCCTCTACCCCAAGTACACCTCCTTTCTTTCCCCTCCTGTTGGTTTCCCACCCTGCTCCCTATTCCACCACCCCTCATCTTTCCTCCGCAACTCCTCTCCTGACCCTCTCTTTCTCATTGAAATCCATTTTACACTGAACCCTGAAAATGGATGTGGATGCTCAAAGGTGTGTAATGTAACCCCTGATGCAGTACAGCTTGAGAAAAATGGTGTGTTTATGTGCGCGCAGCTAATTCATGAAATGTGGAGTTTTGCACTGGGCTCAACTTGCCAAAAGTGTTGAAAGAGACCCTCTCTTTACCATCTGTTGAGCTCTCTGCTATGAGAGGGTTTTTTTTTTTCTTTTGGGAAATATGACTTACATATGGACAGTCTGCTCCAGTGTCTATGCATTGACAATAGATGTAATAGACAGTACATCATACTATATATTTTGTTTATAAATACCATTAAATATGCATTACACTTAATTAACTTTTAAAATAAATTTAATTTGGAGTCTCTTTTTTTTTACTTTCACTCAAGTAAATTAAAATATGCTTGTTTTTTTTCCTCTTTCAAAATTCTCTCAAAATCTTTCGTATTTAATGAAGCAAACCTGGCAGTCATGTTTGTTTACAAATTGTCACAGTCGCTCATTAGTCTGGAAGTTTTACGTCTCCAACGTGTGATGCTGTCTTGACAACCATGCAATATCGTAAACCATATTCAACGCTATGACCTGGCGACTTGTCCAGGGTGTACCCCGCCTTTCGCCCGTAGTCAGCTGGGATAGGCTCCAGCTTGCCTGCGACCCTGTAGAAGGATAAAGCGGCTACAGATAATGAGATGAGATGAGATGAGATGAGATGAGATATTCAACGCTCATTCTCCATTGGGTAGAGTGGCGTAATACACGTAGGATAAGCAATATGCTAACAATATTGCATGCTATCAAACTAAATGAATGAAACCCGCTAGAAAGGAATAGAATACATGTTTTTATTCCATTGAAAAAGTGTCCTGTATGTATCCATCCATCCGTTATCTGTAGCCGCTTATCCTGTCCTACAGGGTCGCAGGCAAGCTGGAGCCTATCTCAGCTGACTACGGGCAAAAGGCGGGGTACGCCCTGGACAAGTCGCCAGGTCATCACAGGGCTGACACATATGGCCCTTTTCCACTACCCTTTTTCAGCTCACTTCAGCTCGCTTCAGCTCACTTCAGCCCGACACGGCTCGCGTTTCGACTACCTCAAAACAGCACGACTCAGCTCGCTTCAGCCCTGCTTAGCACCCAAAACTCGCACTTTTTTGGAGTGGGGCTGAAGCGAGCCAAACCGAGCCGAGTGGGGCTAGGGGCGTGAGGAGACACTCCCCTGTGCACTGATTGGTGAGGAGGAGTGTCCTCACATGCCCACACACGCCCCGCGAGCACGCTGGGATCTGTAAACACCGCAAACCCGGAAGAAGAAGAATTACGAGAATTTCTGAAGCCTTATGCACCTCGCCTCATCTATATGCTCTTGCCAGTATCTGTTGGCGTTGTCGGTGACAACAAGCCACAGCACCAAGACCAGCAACACTAACGACTCCATGTCCTCCATGTTTATTGTTTACTCTCCGGATTGTGAGACTACCGCTTAAAAGATCACTGATGTCACTGTTTGCGCTGCTTAACAACATCACATGACGTCCACCCACTTTCGCTAACTCCACCCAATGTGTCCACCCACTTCCAGCCAGCACAGTTCAGCGCGGTTATAGTCGAAATGCAACTCCAATAGCCCCACTCAGCTCGACTCAGCCCAACTCAGCACGGCACGGCTCAGCCCGACTCAGCCGCGTTTGTAGTAGAAAAGCGGCATTAGAGACACAGACAACCATTCACACTCACATTCACACCTACGGTCAATTTAGAGTCACCAGTTAACCTAACCTGCATGTCTTTGGACTGTGGGGGAAACCAGAGCACCCGGAGGAAACCCACGCAGACACGGGGAGAACATGCAAACTCCACACAGAAAGGCCCTCATCAGCCGCTGGGCTCGAACCCGGACCTTCTTGCTGTGAGGCAACAGTGCTAACCACTACACCACTGTGCCGCCCGTCCTGTATGTATAATAATATAATATTATGTATTATAATATACAACCCCGATTCCAAAAAAGTTGGGACAAAGTACAAATTGTAAATAAAAAAAGAATGCAATGATGTGGAAGTTTCAAAATTCCATATTTTATTCAGAGTAGAACATAGATGACATATCAAATGTTTAAACTGAGAAAATGTATCATTTAAAGAGAAAAATTAGGTGATTTTAAATTTCATGACAACAACACATCTCAAAAAAGTTGGGACAAGGCCATGTTTACCACTGTGAGACCTCCCCTTTTCCCTTTACAACAGTCTGTAAACGTCTGGGGACTGAGGAGACAAGTTGCTCAAGTTTAGGGATAGGAATGTTAACCCATTCTTGTCTAATGTAGGATTCTAGTTGCTCAACTGTCTTAGGTCTTTTTTGTCGTATCTTCCATTTTATGATGCACCAAATGTTTTCTATGGGTGAAAGATCTGGACTGCAGGCTGGCCAGTTCAGTACCCGGACCCTTCTTCTACGCAGCCATGATGCTGTAATTGATGCAGTATGTGGTTTGGCATTGTCATGTTGGAAAATGCAAGGTCTTCCCTGAAAGAGACGTCATCTGGATGGGACCATATGTTGCTCTAGAACCTGGATATACCTTTCAGCATTGATGGTGTCTTTCCAGATGTGCAAGCTGCCCATGCCACACACACTAATGCAACCCCATACCATCAGAGATGCAGGCTTCTGAACTGAGCGCTGATAACAACTTGGGTCATCCTTCTCCTCTTTAGTCCGAATGACACGGCGTCCCTGATTTCCATAAAGAACTTCAAATTTTGATTCGTCTGACCACAGAACAGTTTTCCACTTTGCCACAGTCCACTTTAAATGAGCCTTGGCCTAGAGAAGACGTCTGCGCTTCTGGATCATGTTTAGATATGGCTTCTTCTTTGAACTATAGAGTTTTAGCTGGCAACGGCGGATGGCACGGTGAATTGTGTTCACAGATAATGTTCTCTGGAAATATTCCTGAGCCCATTTTGTGATTTCCAATACAGAAGCATGCCTGTATGTCAGTGATCCCCAACCGCTGTGCCGCGGCACATTAGTGTGCCGTGAGAGATCATTAGGTGTACTGTGGGACATTATCCAATTTCACTTAATTGTTCTGAAAATTATTTATTTATTGCAAATAATTTGTCTTCGTTCATCTATGCCAGCGACGTATAGTGACCGGCAGAACAATTAAATACTCTTCCAATAAATGGCAGCGGGTAGCTAATTAACCTGTGTATCTACCTCTTGCCATTCAAACAATAGAATTAGTAATGCTTCAGGTGTGACAGCGGTGATAGCAATAGATAAATATTTGAAAAGAAAAAGTACACAATCCAAACTGGGCCCTGGAGAAAATTCTGACCCAGATGAAGGCCCTAGTATGAGTAGAGGTCAGAAGAAAGCAAAAAAGGTGACTTTCTACAACCTATCTATGCGAGCTGGGCTTTTCAAGCATGACTGCTATAAACACGGGTGCAAGTTTTCCGGCATGTGCCGGAAGCTCCGTTTTTTTCGGTTCTGAAAAAGTAATTTTTCCAAATCATTTAAATCCATTGAGATTTTCGGGGGGGGGGGGGGGGGGGGGGGGTGGCCCTCTCACTGTCTCACTCTCTGCGTATTACCGGGTTACCGCGGTACAGTCTCTGCACAAGACAAATCTTTTCATCTCATCTTTGCCACAAACCTCATTTAATTTATACGCCGCTCACCAACGAGCAGTCCTGACTAGCCCGTTGTTTCACGGTGTTTTTCAAGCACGTAGCACGTTGTTCAACCAAATCAACAGAGCTATTCCCATGAGTCGCTGTTTCTTTTGGTGCAAGTTAGAACGGTGCTTTTGATTGGCTCACTGTTAACTGCCGTCCAATGAAACTTCAGCTTTTATAATAAGCCTTATTTCGCTTCCCTCCCTTGCGACAGATCCAAGTGCTTTGCTTCTGGTTGCTGATCAAAATATGTCAAAATGAAGTTTTTATCGGAAGGCTCCAATACAATAATAATAATTTTGAAATTAATGATATTGGCCGTGTACTTTTCTGATTTTTGTGCTATGTAGTAATAAGTGAATTCAAAACATTTATTGGTGATTTAAATTGTCATCTGATATTGTGTGATGTGCAAATGCAATGTGCTTTCTTCTAGAATTGAAATTATTCATCACAAGTATCTGCTTTTATAATCATGTTTTTTTTTTACATTTGATTACCTTTCAATTATAAAATAAAAGTAAGGTAGGTCTTGAAATAAGTTTGTTAGCTTTTTTATCATCTTTTCTAATGTGGTTGTTAGGTTGAAAACTCATTTGTAGTCAGTAATGGATTATAAAATATAGATATTTTTGTATATGGAAAAAACTGAATCTTGTTATTTGCTAAAATCCAGGAGTTTCTGAGGACATCAAGACATGTGGCCCCTTATTTTTAACTCAAGCTGTGTATATATTGTAAAAATGGTATCACAGCAAAAGCATATTAAAAATGGTTGTTTCAACATTTAAATTAGTAGTTGCTAGATGTTTTGAAATATCAAGCCTTGTACTTGAAATATTATTTCAGATGAATTGATGAAATGTATTAAACATTTGATGTGAATATGCAAATCATATAACTATTAATATTATAAATGTTTGCATGAGAGACAACCATTTTAACTTGTAATGTAAATTTTTTTTCGAGCCCTAAGGGGGGCTCACCCCCTTTTGTAACCCCCCCTGCATGGCTGCGCCATGCATGCCTGACTTTGTCAGACTTTTCAGGTTTTTGAAAATTTTATACTTGCACGCATGTATAAAAACTAAAAAAGGAGAGTGACTCAGAGCTGTTGAAAGATCTTCGTGTGTGTCTTTCTTCAATTCCTACAAGTATATCAGCTTTGTGTTCAACTAAACAGGCCCAGGTTTCCCACGAAGGAAATTGTAAGGAAATTCTGAGTAAAGACTAGATTATCATTATATATATATATATATATATAAAATATACATTTTTGTGATATTTTTGTTTGGTGGTGTGCCGTGGGATCTTTCAAATGTAAAATATGTGCCGTGGCTCAAGAAAGGTTGGGAAACACTGCTGTATGTGATACAGTGCCATCTAAGGGCCCGAAGATCATGGGCAGCCAGTATGGTTTTCCAGCCTTGACCCTTATGCACAGAGATTCTTCCAGGTTCTCTGAATCTTTTGATGATATTATGCACTGTAGATGATGATATGTTCAAACTCTTTGCAATTTTACACTGTCGAACTCCTTTCTGATATTGCTCCACTATTTGTCGGCGCAGAATTAGGGGGATTGGTGAGCCTCTTCCCATCTTTACTTCTGAGAGCCGCTGCCACTCCAAGATGCTCTTTTTATACCCAGTCATGTTAATGACCTATTGCCAATTGACCTAATGAGTTGCAATTTGGTCCTCCAGCTGTTCCTTTTTTGTACCTTTAACTTTTCCAGCCTCTTATTGCCCCTGTCCCAACTTTTTTTGAGATGTGTTGCTGTCATGAAATTTCAAATGAGCCAGTATTTGGCATGGAATTTCAAAATGTTTCACTTTTGACATTTGATATGTTGCCTATGTTCTATTGTGAATACAATATCAGTTTTTGAGATTTGTAAATTATTGCATTCCGTTTTTATTTGCAATTTGTACTTTGTCCCAACTTTTTTGGAATCGGGGTTGTATTATTATACATTCAGGACACTTTTTTGATGGAATAAAAGCATGTATTCTATTCCCTTCTAGCAGGTTTCATTCAAATTATTCAATTCAAACTCGTTCAAACTTGTCTTCAACTCGTTCAATATCATGCTATAGCTGAATGGAATATATCTGATATACCACTCAACACCAGCCAATATTATTTCATTACACCCTATGTAGTGAGTGCCACTGGCGAGTGGCCTAGTGGTTAGCGTGTCTGCCTCTCGATTGGGAGATTGCAAGTTCTACTCATGGTTGGGTCCAGTGGCGGCTGCTGGTTTTTAAAACAGAGGAAGCCCATTTTACGTATTCATCGTAAAACCTGTAGGCCGGATATCAAAGCATAGAAAAGTGTGCCCCATTAGCACAGTGAACTAGACAACCCTACCTAGTGGCAGAAAATATTTTTGCTTGTACATTTCATGTTATAGTCTGGCTTGCCAGGCTAGTGCCTCATATCCTTAATCAAAAATATCAAACATCCAAAAATCACTGGCTATTCAACGAAGAGCCTTGAACATCATACCCTGATATGCAACACAGAGTCTTTAACACAACACCCAGCTGTGCAACACATCCTTGAACATCTTCTGCAACACAGTCTGGAAATTCATAACCAGGTAGGCTATGCAACACACAGAACCTTGAATATTATACCCAGGTATAACCTATAACACAGAGCCCACCATTCTCTTAACATTACTGAACAATATACACACTTCAGATTCATGAACATGAACACTATTTATACACAAATTCTGCCCTCCGCTCCTTTTCCAGAAAATGGTCTGTGACCCTGTCATACCAGCTGGTTGTGCTTTCCAGAGACTTCACCAATTTCTGTTAGCAGCTAGCACTGCAGATCCCAAAAAGGCTCAAGCTAGCCTACAACCAGATTGAACTACAAATGAAATAAATGAGTGAATTCATGAATGATCAAACTGATAGAATGGATGAAAGTTAACAGAGCACAACGAGTAATATTTACATTTATTTACAGAGTAATGTACAGAGACATCAATGAGAAGAACCATTTATATGAAAAGAAATTCGGACAGCACTTTGGCACACGACTACACTTTCTCGACATCCGCTAGGGACTGACTGATCATACTTTCGTGTTCCTCGCCAAAGTACCGGCCTCCTCATGTCTTTCAAACACTACCTCCAATAATCCTTTATCAGCCCGGCTTCTTGTCCCTCCCACTGTCTCGTTTAGTCCCAGAGAAGCCCGGCTTCCCTGGAAGTGACGATTTTGTTGATTTTAACCAATAACAACTAGCCGAAATTGGCTGTTCAGAGCCTTCTCGTAGACTACAACGGATACCCGGCTGCCAGTCAGTGTTGCCAGATACTGCTGACGTTTTCCATCCCAAAATATATTCAAAACCCGCCAAAATGCACTCAAAACCGCCCAATCTGGCAACACTGCTGCCAGTCCATAGAGCCCATTGAAATAAGAAAGGTTACAGCCTGGCAGCAAAGATGATTCTCGTAGCGAACTGCAAGTTCGTCAGACATCACTCAAATAAGTTACAGGATAGTTATGAACATAAATACAATCTTGGGCATATATTATGTTATGCAAGTTATTGTTTTAATGAGAATTCAACGTCGTAGACGCTGCAGTTTGGGGAGAGAATTTTAGGAGAAGCTCGGCTTCCCTTGTTGTCTCTGAGAAATCGCCCCTGGTTGGGTCGTACCAAAGACCATCATAAAAACGGTGCCATGCTGCAATACAGATGTGAGTGGGGAGTCAAACTCTTGTGGTTATCAGAGGACTAGCCCCCCACTGTAACCCTAGATATGTAATATAGGCGAGAGGTTGAGGGCTACGAAATGGAGATCGGCACCGCCAAATGCGCCCTGAATGGTGCGGGAAGGACTTTGACTTTTTGACTATGTACTGAGTATATATTGAATTGAATGTTACAGCTGACTTGGAATAACCAAAACAATTTTTTTTTTAATTCTCGTACATGAAGATGAATTGAAAACTCCGTGGTTAGATGAATAAAATCCAACAGAAACAATACATATTATGCTAAAATTATGGTATTGCCTGCTTCCAATTTTCTTTCTTTAAAAAAGTGAAACTTTTGTTTAACTTTCATGGTTTGAACACATACTGCAGTGCTACTCTCAGCAGCAATATACAATTATAACCAAATTATAATATTCAAATGCTTTCTGAACATTAAGTTATTTAAATTCAAATGGAATTTTTAAGGTCATTTGTTAGCAGCTCATAGTCATTACTTAGGATTAAATCTAAACCAAATCTCTGTGCACTCTTCCTCAGTGATCAACATCAACGTTGACTCACAGGTTATGAACTTGGATCTGTCAGAAAATAAGCAGGAGCACCTGGAGGAAAGAGCAGCATGTTGAATCTTCTTGTAAACACAGTGAACACCGCCCCATTTGAATGCAGTGTAAGGTAATGCTAACTCACACAGAATGATATTCACTTTTGCACAGAGAGTTGCGTATTCTCGTATTGATGCAATAAATTCTGTTTCAATGAGTTTAAATCATGTTGTCCCAGTGCAAGTACATTAAATGTATTTAATATCATCATCGCCATCATCATTACAGCTTGTTCTGAAGTTTATATCTAATCCTGTGCAATGAGTAATGCGCTACTTAAAAGGTTTTTTCACTAGACACTCACTTAGTCTTGCTCAAGTAATTATTTAAATGACTAACATTATCTTGGGTGGCATGGTAGTGCAGTGGTTATCGCTGTCACCTCACAGCAAGAAGGTTCTGGGTTCGAGCCTCATGGCTGACTCAGACCTTTCTGTGTGGAGTTTGCATGTTCTCCCCGTGTCTGAGTGGGTTTCCTTCGGGTGCTCTGGTTTCCTCCACAGTCCAAAGACATGCAGTTAGGCTAACTGGTTACCCTAAATTGTCTGTCAATCAAGCTTGAAGAGGGATGGACTCTGCCAAGTTTAAATGCCGTAGACACACCAGTGATGGACTGTTAAAATGTCATCAGTAGTGCCCTTGCTAGCTATGGGGAAAAGAAAAAGACAGTTGTCGTATTATTCTCTACTAATGTATGGAAATGCTTCCTCAAATCCAAATAGACTTAATAGAAATGTGTGTGTGTGTGTGTGTGTGTGGGGGGGGGGGGGGGGGGGGGGGGCTGGGGGATGAGGTGACGGGAGCTGGACGATGCTGGCAGACGGTAGTGGGGCCCCATGCAGTTCTCTGCTGCTCAGCTATTCGTCTTACGTCTGTGCACGGTGACCTGTAGGATCACGTCTCATCTGCCCGCCTGTCGGATCAGAAAAGAGTTGCAGGAGGACCCATATGGAGCCTCCCCTCTCCAAATACTCACACATAACTTGAGCTGTGTGCACGGGTCTGATTAATAAGGACAGACACATAGTGTGGAGTTAAACATCTGTGAGGTAACAGGTGGAGGGGCCATGACCTAAGAGACACATTTCACAGACAGGATGCTCCAGACCAGGCCTTTTTATTCATTTTTCTCTCTTTGCTTGAACTTGTGCAAAGATAAGGGCCTGTCTTATTGGTAATGGTCACTGACATGTTAAATGCGCTATACAGAGGCTTAAAGGAGATACGCAGAACCATGGCCTCACTTTTTGTTTATAAATGCCTTGAGACCTCAAGAATGGCATAGGAATAGTTTTAAGCGTTAACAATAAATCTAATATAGTAATTTTTATGATTAAAATTATTCATATAGGTAGTGGTCTGAGTGAACAACCTTGACATCTGTGACATCATAGCAGGAAGGCTATCAGTCTCATCGCCATTTTTGCTAAACTAAAACACAGAGCTGACTGCAACATTTGAGCTAATTTATCACCTTGCCACGTCGATGTGTTGTTGGTGGGTGCAGTAACATGACAGAAGGTGGATTTATGTTGCATTCATGGCCCAAGAATGTTCAAACTGCAAAGATTTGGACGCATTTTGCGAGAAATTCACGGGCACATTTTACTGTACGAGACCTCTGATCTGTTGAGGAGCGTTGGCTATAAGCCCGTATTGAAAGAGGGTGCAGTACCAACAATTAAAGGAAAAGAAAACTACAAGAAAAGGAAAGTAAGTTCAGTTGCACCAGTTCTCCCGGAGTGTGAGCCAAGCAGTAATGGCGGGGTACTCAGTATGGAGAAAATGGAGAATGAGTGGACCAGTCGTCAGATTTCTCCGCTGGACATGCTTGCCTCAGCAGCAATATCTCGCCCTTATGTGGAAGAAGCGAATGAACAGAGAACTGAACAAACAACTAAAAGTCAGATTGTTTCAAAACAATCGGCTACAAGATTGGCCTTCAAGAAGCGAGAACACAGACGGGTAAGATGTGACTCTCATTTGGTTACATCACAACAACAACAATAACACTCATTGTTTACCTACATTTAGATTAATACATGTAACTTGTATTGTGTATTTAAGTTACCGGTATAAGATTATTTAATTTGCTTCAGAATGTGATTGTCTCAGTTCATCTGATTATTTAATTAGCGTTTTACGTTTTATCAGTGTAAATGCATGCGTGTACATGTATGTTGCATAAGTTATAACACCTATCCTGTTTTAATGAGAGTCACATGAGACTGTCAGTTCAATTCCATCCAATTCTCTAGACGGCTTTGTTCTCTGGCTTTATTTCGTAAGATGGAGGCCTCCATGGCCAACGTGTTACTGTCGGATTCACTTTCCGATGGTTCGAACTGATACAGTTCTATGTAGCATGTACACACACTCCAATTTCAGGACTGTCACAGTCAGATGTATTACTATCTGAGGAATCCGAAGAATCTCCAATAAATCTGAACGAAGAAGCCACTGCAACCACTCTCGCCTGCCGAGTCTATAGCTGTCAAAGGCCTCGGCCTTAAAACTGGTTCCTGCTGTGACGTCACGCACTCAGGGCTGGCTGGCTCAGCGGGGCAGCTCGAATGCCAAATTTGCAGTCGATTTAACTCTCAAAAAAAATTATTCACATTAATGCAGCATACAAGAGTCAATGGAGATATTATGCACTCAGAAATGTATTTAAAAATAAAGGTTCCGTGTATCTCCTTTAAGGACCTGCTGCTTTGTTGTTTATAATCCATTTCTAGATTTAGTATTGAACTTAAACATCCTGTTAGAATTATATTGTAATTCATATCAAAATCCCTGATCAGTTAAGGAAGAAATTATCAACGTATTTTAAAATGCACTGAGTGTAGGCTTAAACTCAGGATAACTTTACTGGCCAGTATTCACTGACTCATACGGACTTATTTTGAAGCTCTTATTACTTCCTTGGTTTAGAGAGTACGTGCAGTATATGCATTCTTTTTAAATAAATAAAAAAGCCTCCTGTATGACCCAAAGATGAATTTGAACATTTGGTCTGGAGTGAAAAAGCATTTAACAGCAAATGGCACCAATTAATCTTTTCCTTTTGCTCTCTAAGTTACTGTGAGATAAAATCACACTCTGATTGCAACTTGAACTTGAGTCGTATATGTGACACCTTTGATGTAACACACATTAGGGTGAGTGATTACACATAGATATGTGTCATTGGATCTGCCTGAAAATAAGCCTTTTGGAGATTTGAGATAAGTTTGTGCTACTGTTTCAGCCCGTGTGTGCTCATGTATGAACATATGCATCTATGTGTGAGCTTGCATGTAATTACAGAAGATAAATGCACAGTTGCACTAAGTGAAACTTTGGGGTTTGGGAGTGCCGGACTGCTTTTCTCTGTGCCTGGCTTGACTGAATGGAGCCATTCACAAGGCTCTAACCGCATGCTTTCTTTATCTGCATTGTTATCCCCCCCTCCTCTCCTTTACCCTCTGCTGCATAATTGGCACTCCATAATGGGTGCAGGGTTTGGGGAGGGGAAACACAGGGAGTATTTGAGTGAAAGTGAAAAGTGGAGTGGGGGTGGAGGGGGCACAAAAAGCATCAGGCGGGAATCCAGTGAGATGGTATAGGATAGCCTAACAGACCTAAAGTTTCCAAAGCGCTATCCTATCCACCCTTTGTTCAAGTATACCTTCTGGGGATGTTCTTACTGTGTTTGTGTTGTGTAATGGGGTCTATGTCAGGAGCATGTAGGTGATAAAGTAATGATCTGCAAGAGAAGGGGGTAAGACCCTGAGATGGGATCCTTGTAAATAAAAGTTTTGTCAAAACTAGTGGTAAATTTAAGTGAACAAATAAATCTTTCTTTGCAGTTTAACAATGAGAATAACACTCTGTTGTGTGACGTCACATGCTATTATATAAAAATTTATGTTTTATAGGAAAAAAAAACTTTCAGAAAAGGAGACACATTTTTAACATATACTTGTTTCAAAGATTAATATCATACAAGCACATTTTTTTGTTACTTTTACTCATGAATATACATTAACATACTGTATTGTTATTTCTGGGATACAAACAGTATGTAACAAAGTACACAAAATTTACACTCAAGTGTATTCAGCGAGGTTTCCTCCAGGTTCTCCAGTTTCCTCCCACCTCCAAAAACAGGTGGATTGGCTACTCAAAATTGCATCAAAGTGTGTGTGTGTGTGTGTGTGTGTGTGTGTGTGTGTGTGTGTGTGTAGCGCTCTGCAATACACTGGCATCCCACTCCTCACTCTCAGTGTTCTCAGGATATACTCCGGATCCACCATAACCTTGATCAGGATAAAGTGGTTACTGAAGATGAATACATTAATTTATTCTATCCACATTCACTGGATATGAGCAATCGCACGCTCTGATTGGCTACTCTACTACTAGGCTATCAGCTCATATACCGTGAGTAGAGAAAAACAAAATGGCGGCACGTGTTGCTGAACTAACCGAGGATGAAATAAAAACTCATCTCACCATCTCTATCCTGTTCTACAGGGTCGCAGGCAAGCTGGAGCCTATCTCAGCTGACTACGGGCGAAAGGCGGGGTACACCCTGGACAAGTTGCCCGGTCATCACAGGGCTGACACATAGACACAGACAACCATTCACACTCACATTCACACCTACGCTCAATTTAGAGTCACCAGTTAACCTAACCTGCATGTCTTTGGACTGTGGAGGAAACCCACGCGGAGAACATGCAAACTCCACGCAGAAAGGCCCTCGCCGGCCACGGGGCTCGAACCCGGACCTTCTTGCTGTGAGGCGACAACGCTAACCACTACACCACCGTGCCGCCCCTGAAATAAAAACTCTACTTGAAAATAAAATCCCCCAAAAAATACAAAAAAGCAACAAAATATGGAATAAAAGTATTTGATGGGAAGAAAGTCTCATCTCATCTCATTATCTGTAGCCGCTTTATCCTGTTCTACAGGGTCGCAGGCAAGCTGGAGCCTATCCCAGCTGACTACGGGCAAAAGGCGGGGTACACCCTGGACAAGTCACCCGGTCATCACAGGGCTGACACATAGACACAGACAAACATTCACACCTACGGTCAATTTAGAGTCACCAGTTAACCTAACCTGCATGTCTTTGGACTGTGGAGGAAACCGGAGCACCCGGAGGAAACCCACGCAGAGAACATGCAAACTCCACGCAGAAAGCCCTCGCTGGCCCCGGGGCTCGAACCCGGACCTTCTTGCTGTGAGGCAACAACGCTAACCACTACACCACCGTGCCGCCCCTGAAATAAAAACTCTACTTGAAAATAAAATCCCCCCAAAAAATACAAAAAAGCAACAAAATATGGAATAAAAGTATTTGATGGGAATAAAGTATCTTTTTTAATTTTTCAAGAATTATTACTATAACATTTCCACAAATTGCTACTGTCATTTTGCCTTATTTTAAAAAATTTTTTTTCATTCTAAGCGGAAATAATTTTGTCGGACGTTTTGTATAAAGTTTTTATTTATTGAATTTGCAAAAAATAAAAATAAAAATGCTCTGTTTTTCAAAATCCAGTGAATGTGGATAGAATAAAACAGTTATTCCACTCAATCTCGTCGTACATGGCTTATAGCCAACTCAGAGCTATGCATCTCATTGGCTATCAGCTCGATTTTGTGGAATAACTTAAAAATTTGGTTAATAAAAGTAAAATAAAAGTACAAATCAGGTAGAAGTCTAGTTGTACCTATAAACTACAGTCTACTCTCTAAGCTCAAAAACTATTAACTAAAAAAAACCCAGAGTTGTTTATTCTACAGTGTGCTCCAGCAGTTCAGTCTGGGGGAAAAAAGAAACTACAGCTCCCCCTGGTGCTTACCTTTTTACAGACTCTCCCTTCTCTGTATGAATGAAAATGACAGACTACTAAGTGTGACAGGAAAAGGAGAGATGACAAAAAACAGAGATATTTAGAGAATTCAAATGAATAGCAAGCATAGAAAATCCCTTACAGGGAAATGAGCATGACATTCCCAACCATTATGGTCAAAATAGCTCTGTAGGAGTGTGATAAGAAACTATTAAAAACACACAGCCTTGTTAGTTTTGACATTTCTGAACATATTACAAGCAGAAGAAGAGAGCACAGAAAATTAAGACTTATCAGCAATTGAGGCTAACGAGCCGTATAATGTTGCACCTTATCCTGCACATGTGGCCAGTTGCTCAACTGAGGATCAGCTGTAATAAAATACATCTCATTATCTCTAGCCGCTTTATCCTGTTCTACAGGGTCGCAGGCAAGCTGGAGCCTATCCCACCTGACTACGGGTGAAAGGCAGGGTACACCCTGGACAAGTCACCAGGTCATCACAGGGCTGACACATAGACAACCATTCACACTCACTTTAGAGTCACCAGTTAACCTAACCTGCATGTCTTTGGACCGTGGGGGAAACCGGATCACCCAGAGGAAACCCACGTGGACAACATGCAAACTCCACACAGAAAGGCCCTTGCCGGCCACGGGGCTCAAACCCGGACCTTCTTGCTGTGAGGCGACAGCGCTAACCACTACACTGCCGTGCCGCCCTAGTTTGCTCATATGAATGTTTATTTTTTAGATTTGTTTTCTGTTGACCTCAGGTTTTCCAATAAATAAGATATTTATTTGTATAAGATCATAAATAAGGTCTAAATAAAGACATGTTGGTCACCAAACATTAGATTAGATTTTTAACTGAAAAGCAGTCTGCAAATCAACCTGACCAATGGCTTATTACTGTAGTTTGCTGTTACTATTAGTGTTGTGTTGTTTTGTTTTAATCATTCATTTGTTGATTTGTTTCATTGTCAAGGCAACTTGACTTCGTATATTGTATTGTGCTCCACTGTATGATTCATCATACTGTTGCATTATTGTTTTAATTTCCTGAAATGCAAACACTAATTTCACTACTGTGCAACTCCAGAATTTTTGGCACCCTTATGATGATTATGAGAAAAAAAAACGCATATATAAAAGTAATAAAATGAAATGAGTGGTAGTTCTCAATATTGTTTACACTCTGTAGTAGAGTACCTAGTAACACAGACAGTTATGAGCAGTGAGGGTTGTCCATCACATCAACAGGTAAATATACAGAAACAGAGGATACAGCTAGATTGGCATATAGGTCTACATACGACTGAAACTAAGAGGGACATGCATACTGTATGTAATGAAATCATTTTAAGCAAGTATATAAATATTTGAACATATATTTATAGAAAAGTTTTTGCGTGGGCGGCACGGTGGTGTAGTGGTTAGCGCTGTCGCCTCACAGCAAGAAGGTCCTGGGTTCGAGCCCCGGGGCTGGCGAGGGCCTTTCTGTGTGGAGTTTGCATGTTCTCCCCGTGTCCGCGTGGGTTTCCTCCGGGTGCTCCGGTTTCCCCCACAGTCCAAAGACATGCAGGTTAGGTTAACTGGTGACTCTAAATTGACCGTAGGTGTGAATGTGAGTGTGAATGGTTGTCTGTGTCTATGTGTCAGCCCTGTGATGACCTGGCGACTTGTCCAGGGTGTACCCCGCCTTTTGCCCGTAGTCAGCTGGGATAGGCTCCAGCTTGCCTGCGACCCTGTAGAAGGATAAAGCAGCTACAGATAATGAGATGAGAGATGAGAAGTTTTTGCGTCCATAACTTAGTGCCAAACTAAGTAAAGACATGTTGGTCAGCAAACATTAGATTAGATTTTTAACTGAAAAGCAGTCTGCAAATCAACCTGACCAATGGCTTATTACTGTAGTTTTTATTGCTGTTACTATGAGTGTTGTTTTGTTTTAGTCATTCATTTCACCCAATTGTAATCACTTTCTTAGTATCCATAGATATAACAATACTCTATAGCTCTGAGCTACCTGGTACCTTTGTCCTTAATACATTGCATCAAACTAAATCTTACTGAAAGCTTGATGAATTGGATTGATTTAAGGCAACTTGTCCAGGGTGCACCCCACCTCTCACCCATAGTCAGCTGGGATAGGCTCCAGCTTGCCCATGACCCTGCACAGGATAAGTGGTTACGGATAATGGATGGATAAATTACCTTTATTGTTATTGTGCAAATATAATGAAGTGAGGTTTGCATCCCAAATTTCCTCTTGGACAACAATAAGTACATCCATCCATTCATCCATCCATCCATCATTTGTTACATATACAGTGCCTTGAAAAGGTATTCATCCCCCTTAGTGTTTGTCCTGTTTTGTCGCATTACAAGCTGGTATTAAAATGGGTTTTGGGGGGGTTAGCACCATTTGATTTACACAACATACCTACCATTTTAAAGATGCACATTGTTTTTTTTATTGTGACACAAACAATAATTAAGATAAAAAAAAACAGAAATCTGGAGTGTGCATAGGTATTCACCCCCCTCAAAGTCAATACTTTGTAGAGTCACCTTTTGCTACAATTACAGCTGCAAGTCTCTTGGGGTACTACCCCGATTCCAAAAAAGTTGGGACAAAGTACAAATTGTAAATAAAAATGGAATGCAATGATGTGGAAGTTTCTAAATTCCATATTTTATTCAGAATAGAATATAGATGACATATCAAATGTTTAAACTGAGAAAATGTATCATTTAAGGAGAAAAATTAGGTGATTTTAAATTTCATAACAACAACACATCTCAAAAAAGTTGGGACAAGGCCATGTTTACCACTGTGAGACATCCCCTTTTCTCTTTACAACAGTCTGTAAACGTTTGGGGACTGAGGAGACAAGTTGCTCAAGTTTAGGGATAGGAATGTGTGGCAGCGGGGACGTGGTCAAGTGTCGGTCTGTGACCGGAGGGCGGAGTCAGGGAAGGTACTGTAAGTGGCAGAATCACTGCACCTGATGTCTGTTAACCTGTGTTTGTGTGTCTTCCCCAGTGACCACGCCCTATATAAGGAGAGAGAGAGCAGAGGAAGGGAGCTCTCTCCCCAACCAGACAACTGATGTGTGTGTGTGTGCGTGTCTGTGGTACTGGGAAATTGTGGAAGCTGAAAAGCGGAAAATAAAGAGTTTGGAAAACTCAGTTCTGGTCTGCCATACTTCTATGCTCCACCCACCTGCTCAAAGTCTTACAGTGGTGTTGAAACCCGGAACAGGAGCACAGAGGAGAACAGCCCCATGGAGTCCTCCCCCTTCGTGGACCTGATCCACGCCCTCGCCACGGCCTAACAGATCCAGTACCAGGCGCTGGTAGCCCTCCGAAAGGAGCAAGCGCAAAGGTTCAAGGCCCTGATGCTGGTGCAACAGGAAGATTGTCAGGCGTTCCGGCACCTCCTCACGTTGGCGGGATCCACCACCTCCACTGCCACGGGCCCTCCCCACCTCAACCTAATGAAGATGGGCCCACACGACGACCCCGAGGCCTTCCTAGCGCTCTTCGAGCAAGCAGCAGAGGCCTGGGGCTGGCCGGTGGAACAGCGCACGGCGTGCCTCCTCCCCCTGCTAATGGGCAAGGCGCAGCTGGCCGCGCTACAGCTCCCCGCCGACAGCCGGCTGGTCTACGCGGACATGCACCGGCCCGTCCTCCAGCGTGTGGGGCACACCCCAGAACAACAACGCCAGCGCTTCCACGCTCTACGCCTGGAGGAGGTCGGCCGGCCATTCGCATTTGGCCAGCAACTCCGGGACGCCTGCCGGTGGTGGCTGAGGGCTGACAACCGCGATGCCGAAGGAATCATCGATCTGGTGGCACTGGAGCAGTTCATCGCCCAACTTCCCGAAGGGAATGCGGAGTGGGTCCAGTGCCATCGCCCGGCGTCGCTGGATCAGGCCATCAAGTTGGCGGAGGATCACTTGGCGGCTGTTCCCACGGCAGGATCGCAGATCTCCTCTCCTCCTCTCTCTCTCTCTCTCTCCCCCTCCCCTTCTGTGCCTCGTCCTCGCCCCGTTCCCCCACCATGGAGGCGGGGGCCGGCTCCAACCCAGCCGGCCCACTGCACCCGTGGTGCCCTCCCATTTCCTGCTCCCGTGTCTGTCTCTCTCCCCCTCAGGTGAGTGAGCCCCAGAGTGCCGGTACAGAGAGAGAGCCCGGGCCGGTTTGCTGGCGCTGCGAGGAGCTGGGGCACCTCCAGCATCAGTGTTTGGCAATGGAGGTGGGCGCGGTGGTCTGGATCCCCGATGTGCCAGGAACCGCCCTCAATTGGGCCAGAGCATATCACATACCGGTGAGTGTCCAAGGGGATACGTATCAGGCTTTGGTGGACTCTGGCTGTAATCAGACCTCAATCTACCAAAGCCTGGTGCAAGACGAGGCATTGGGGAGAGCACAATTGGTGAAGGTGTTGTGTGTGCATGGGGATGTTCACAACTACCCTTTAGTGTCGGTCCACATTCTATTTCGAGGGGAAAAATTTAGTGTAAAGGCGGCAGTTAATCCTTGCCTTACCCACTCGATAATTTTGGGGACTGATTGGCCGGGATTTCGGGAGTTAATGACTCATTTCGTGAAGAATGGGTCCTGCCGTAGTTCAGCAGGGGGAGGTCCCAGTGTGGCATTGGCGGGAGCAGCTGTCACAGAGACGTCTACGTCATCACCTCGTCAGAGTGAGGAGCAGCAGGCTCCTCCTCTCTCTCTCAGGGAATCCCTCGCGGATTTCCCGTTAAAGCAATCGCGAGACGAGACTCTGCGGCATGCGTTTGACCAAGTGAGAGTAATCGATGGTCAAACGCTCCAGCCAAACGCCACCCCGTCCTTCCCCTATTTCTCCATTATGAGGGATAGATTATACCGAGTGACGCAGGACACTCAGACTAAGGAGACGATCTCACAACTTTTGATCCCAAAGAGCCGCCGGGAATTGGTATTCCAGGTGGCTCACTTTAATCCCATGGCTGGACACTTGGGGCAGGATAAGACACTAGCCCGAATAATGGCCCGGTTCTATTGGCCAGGGATTCCTGGCTATGTCCGTAGGTGGTGTACGGCATGCCGCAAATGCCAGTTAGTAAATCCAGCATCCATTCCAAAAGCGTCGTTGCGCCCTCTACCATTAATCGAGACCCCGTTCAAAAGAATTTGGATGGATCTCGTTGGGCCATTAGATCGGTCAACATGAGGGTATTGCTTTATTTTAGTTCTGGTGGACTATGCAACATGATACCCGGAAGCAGTGCCTCTTCGCAATATCTCAGCACATAGTATTGCGGAAGCACTCTTTCACGTCATCTCCCAAGTTGGAATCCCTAAAGAGATTCTGACTGATCAAGGCACTTCGTTTATCTCATATACACTGCGCAAACTGTATGGGTTACTGGGAATTAAGCCCATCCGCACCAGCGTTTATCACCCACAAACGGATGGTTTAGTTGAACGGTTCAATCGCACCCTCAAGAACATAATTAAAAAGTTTGTACGTGAGGATGCACGCAATTGGGATAAATGGCTCGAACCCCTGTTGTTCGCAGTGCGAGAGGTCCCACAAGCTTCCACGGGGTTCTCCCCTTTCGAATTATTATATGGGCCTAAGCCGCGCGGCATCCTAGATGCACTGCGGGAAAATTGGGAGGAGGGAGCTTCACCAAGCAAAAATGAAATTCAATACATTATTGACCTGCGCGCAAAACTCCACACACTCACACACCTAACCCAGGAGAATTTGCGGCAGGCCCAAGAACGGCAAATCCACCTGTACGACAGGGGTACACGCCTTAGGGAGTTCACACCGGGAGATAAAGTACTTGTACTGTTGCCCACATCGAGCTCCAAATTGATCGCCAAGTGGCAAGGACCCTTTGAGGTCACACGGCGAGTCGGGGACGTTGACTATGTGGTGAGGCGAATGGACAGGGGTGGGGCACTACAGATTTACCACCTCAATCTGCTCAAACTCTGGAATGAGGAGGTCCCCGTGGCATTGGTTCCGGAGAAGGCGGAGCTGGGGCCTGAGGTTCAAAAGGGAACATTGACATTGCTTACCTCTCCTGTCCCTTGTGGAGACCACCTCTCCCCAACCCAACGCATGGAGGTTGCCCAGTTGCAGACTGAATTTTCAGATGTGTTATCGCCCCTGCCCGGCCGCACCCGCCTCATAGAACACCACATTGAGACACCCCCGGGGGTGGTAGTGCCCAGCCGCCCTTACAGGCTACCCGAACACAAGAAAAAGGTGGTTTGGGAAGAACTCGAGGCCATGCTCAAAATGGGCATCGTCGAGGAGTCCCACAGTGACTGGAGCAGCCCGGTGGTCTTGGTTCCCAAGGCCGACGGGTCGGTCTGGTTCTGTGTGGACTATAGAAAAGTCAACACGGTGTCTAAATTCAATGCGTACCCAATGCCTCGTATTGACGAGTTGCTGGATCGAGTTAGCCTGGGCCTGCCCATCCTAAGTGTGATGCAACATGAGGGCCTGTTGCGAGCTTAGTCTGGCAAGGCAAGCTATCTCCAGCTCTTCCAAGTTCCCGAAAAATCGGGAGCCAATCAACTTTGAGCATCTCCAACGGCCCTGGGTAGAGGCGTGTTCAAGGCAGTGACGTAGTAGAACTGCCACCGGAAGCCATAGATTGTTTACAGAATCTATGCCGGAAGTGCTTCATTCACTAGAAACATTACGAACATGGAGCAGCGGCAAGCCTTTGACACAGCGGTAGATGCTGTATTGAAAGCATTCAACGGGAAGTTCTCATTGAAAACGGAGCAAAGAGCAGCCCTGGAGGTATTTATCTTCTTCCTGTTACTTAAACAGTTTCCGTCGCGTCACATACATCAGAGGAAAGAGTGATGTGATTGGTTTAAGCTTCGTCACAGCCTTTTCTGGCTTCGACCAGTAGCAAACTGAGGCATTTCAGGGAGGCGGGTCAACCACACCTTTGGGAAACGGTTGGGCTTAATATCTTTGTCAGACCAAATGCTCACAGAGCTTTGAAGTCGCATTAGCCAGACTAGGATCAAGTAGGCACGGCTCACTTTTATTCGACACTGGATTTGACAAAGGGTTATTGGCAGATCCCCTTGACTCCACTATCCCGAGAAAAAACGGCCTTTTCCATACCGTTTGGCTTACACCAATTTGTCACACTTCCTTTTGGGCTGTTTGGGGCGCCCGCTACGTTCCAGCGGCTTATGGATAGGGTCCTCCGCCCCCATGCCACCTATGCGGCCGCATACTTAGACGACATCATAATCTATAGTAATGACTGGCCGCGGCATCTGCAACAACTGAGGGCTGTCCTTGGGTCGCTGAGGCGAGCGGGTCTCACAGTCAACCCGAAGAAGTGTGCGATTGGGCGGGTGGAAGTACGGTATCTGGGCTTCCACTTTGGCAATGGGCAGGTGCGTCCCCAAATTAATAAGACAGCAGTGATTGTGGCCTGCCCAAGACCCAAGACCAAAAAGGGGGTGAGATAGTTCCTGGGGCTGGCTGGCTACTATCATAGGTTTATACCTAATTATTCGGACATCACCAGCCTGCTGACTGATCTCACTAAAAAGGGGGCACCAGATCCAGTCCAGTGGATGGAGCAATGCCAGCAGGCTTTCTCTGAGGTGAAGGCTGCACTGTGTGGGGGGCCACTGTTACACTCCCCTGACTTTTCTCTCCCTTTTATGTTGCAGACGGATGTGTTGGACAGAGGGCTGGGGGCTGTTCTGTCCCAGGAGGTGGAGGGGGAGGATCGCCCCGTGCTGTACATCAGCAGGAAGCTGTCAGTGTGTGAGGGGCACTACAGCATGATAGAGAAAGAGTGCCTAGCCATCAAGTGGGCGGTCCTCGCCCTCCGCTACTACCTGCTGGGACGCTCTTTCACCCTCTGTTCAGACCACGTGCCCCTCCAGTGGCTCCACTGCATGAAGGATGCCAACACACGGATCACCCGTTGGTATCTGGCACTCCAGCCCTTTAACTTCAAGGTGATCCACAAGCCGGGGGCGCAGATGGTCGTGGTGGACTTCCTCTCCCGTCAAGGGGGGGGGGGGGAGTCGACTGCAGGCCGGACGGCTGCCCGGCCTGAGTCGGGCAGTGGAGGTATGTGGCAGTGGGGGCATGGTCAAGTGTCGGTCTGTGACCGGAGGGCGGAGTCAGGGAAGGTAAGTGGCAGAATCACTGCACCTGATGTCTGTTAACCTGTGTTTGTGTGTCTTCCCCAGTGACCATGCCCTATATAAAGAGAGAGAGAGAGAGCAGAGGAAGGGAGCTCGCTCCCCAACCAGACAACTGATGTGTGTGTGCATGTCTGTGGTACTGGGAGATTGTGGAAGCTGAAAAGTGGAAAATAAAGAGTTTTGAAAACTCAGTTCTGGCCTGCCGTACTTCTGTGCTCCACCCACGCGCTCAAAGTCTTACAGAATGTTAACCCATTCTTGTCTAATGTAGGATTCTAGTTGCTCAACTGTCTTAGGTCGTTTTTGTCATATCTTCCGTTTTATGATGCGCCAAATGTTTTCTGTGGGTGAAAGATCTGGACTGCAGGCTGGCCAGTTCGGTACCCGGACGCTTCTTCTATTCAGCCATGATGCTATAATTGATGCAGTATGTGGTTTGGCATTGTCATGTTGGAAAATGCAAGGTCTTCCCTGAAAGAGACGTCATCTGGATGGGACCATATGTTGCTCTAGAACCTGGATATACCTTTCAGCATTGATGGTGTCTTTCCAGATGTGTAAGCTGCCCATGCCACACACACTAATGCAACCCCATACCATCAGAGATGCAGGCTTCTGAACTGAGCGCTGATAACAACTTGGGTCGTCCTTCTCCTCTTTAGTCCGAATGACACGGAGTCCCTGATTTACATAAAGAACTTCAAATTTTGATTCATCTGACCACAGAACAGTTTTCCACTTTGCCACAGTCCATTTTAAATGAGCCTTGGCCCAGAGAAGACGTCTGCACTTCTGGATCATGTTTAGATATGGCTTCTTCTTTGAACTATAGAGTTTTAGCTGGCAACGGCGGATGGCACGGTGAATTGTGTTCACAGATAATGTTCTCTGGAAATATTCCTGAGCCCATTTTGTGATTTCCAATACAGAAGCATGCCTGTATGTGATGCAGTGCCGTCTAAGGGCCTGAAGATCACGGGCACCCAGTATGGTTTTAAGGCCTTGACCCTTATGCACAGAGATTCTTCCAGATTCTCTGAATCTTTTGATGATATTATGCACTGTAGATGATGATATGTTCAAACTCTTTGCAATTTTACACTGTCGAACTCCTTTCTGATATTGCTCCACTATTTGTTGGTGCAGAATTAGGGGGATTGGTGATCCTCTTCCCATCTTCACTTCTGAGAGCTGCTGCCACTCCAAGATGCTCTTTTTATACCCAGTCATGTTAATGACCTATTGCCAATTGACCTAATGAGTTGCAATTTGGTCCTCCAGCTGTTCCTTTTTTGTACCTTTAACTTTTCCAGCCTCTTATTGCCCCGTCCCAACTTTTTTGAGATGTGTTGCTGTCATGAAATTTCAACTGAGCCAATATTTGGCATGAAATTTCAAAATGTCTCACTTTCAACATTTGATATGTTGTCTATATTCTATTGTGAATACAATATCAGTTTTTGAGATTTGTAAATTATTGCATTCCGTTTTTATTTACAATTTGTACTTTGTCCCAACATTTTTGGCATCGGGGTTGTATGTCTCTATTAGCTGAGCACCTCTAGCTACTGGGATTTTTGCCCATTGCTCAAGGCAAAACTGCTCCAACTCCTTCAAGTTAGATGGGTTGCGTTGGTGTACAGCAATCTTCAAGTTATGCCACAGATTCTCAATTGGATTGAGGTCTGGGCTTTGATTAGGCCATTCCAAGACATTTAAATGTTTCCCTTTAAACCACTCCAGTGTCACTTTAGCAGTATGTTTAGGGTCATTGTCCTGCTGGACTGTGAACTTTCATCCTAGTCTGAAACCTCTGGCTGACTCAAACAGGTTTTCCTCCAGAATTGCCCTGCATTTAGTGCCATCCATCTTTCCTTCAGTCCTGACCAGCTTTCCTGTCCCTGCAGATGAAAAACATCCCCACAGCATGATGCTGCCCCCACCATGCTTCATTGTAGGGATGGTGTTCTCAGGGTGTTGGGTTTACGCCACACATGGCATTTCCCATGATGGCCAAAAAGTTCAATTTTTGTCTCATTTGACCAGAGAATCATCTTCCATGCATTTGGGGAGTCTGCCACATGCTGTTGGGCAAACTCCAAATGTGTTTTCTTAAGCAATGGCTTTTTTCTGGCCACTCTTCCATAAAGCCCCACTCTGTGGGGTGTACAGCTTAAAGTGGTCCTATGGACAGATACTCCCATCTCCGCTGTGGATCTTTGCAGCTCCTTTAATGTTATCTTTGGTGTCTTTGTTGCATCTCTGATTAATGCCCTCCTTGCCCGGTCTGTGAGTTTTGGTGGGTGGCCTTCTCTTGTCAGGTTTGTAGTGGTGCCATATTATTTCCATTTTGCTATAATGGATTTAATGGTGCTCCCTGGGATATTCAAAGTTTGGGATATTTTTTATGACCCAACCCTGATCTATACTTCTCCACAATTTTGTCTCTGACCTGTTTGGAGTGCTCCTTGGTTTTCATGTTGCTTGCTTAGTAGTGTTGCAGAGTCAGGGTCCTTCCAGAACAGGTTGATTTATACAGACATCATGTGACACTTTGATTGCACACAGGTGGATCTTAATCAATGAATTATGTGACTTAGGAAGTGAATAGTGAAGTTGGTAGTTGGTAGTCAACATGGCAGCACGCGATTGTGCAATGGTTTCTAGCTCTCCTGCTGGTATATATTTATGTTTTTTGTTTGTGTTTTTCGTAATGTTCCCATGTAAAGGTCTTACGAACAAGTATAGCTATACTGAACTAGTCAAGATAGGACTACGATACAACACAGCCATTACGAGAGCCTTCCAGGAGGCTTATAACATCCCAGAGGATATAGCCAGACCTCCGGGCGCTCCGTGAATTGTTGTTGGCAGCGGCAGGCAACGAAGGCAGCGAAGGGAGAGAAGGCAGAAGTGAGGATGCCGGTCGGGCTTGCTAGCCTGGCTAAGGAAACTACCACACAGACATCCACTCCCAAGCCTCTTACTCACCAACGCCAGATCCATAGCACACAAAATGGATGAGTTGGAACTCAGTATAGCAACAAACAACTACACACAGAACTGCTGTGTGATGATTATCACTGAAACTTGGCTGAACTCCCTCATCCCGGATGCCGCTGTGCAGCTAGCAGGCCGAGCTAGCTACCAGCAGGACCGAGACAAGAACTCCAGCAAGACCAGAGGAGGAGGACTTTGTATTTTTGTGCACAAGGAATGGTGCACCAACAGTAGGATTGTTGCCCAGCACTGCTCACTTGACCTGGAAGCCTTGTCGGTAATATGCAGACCATTTTATTTACCAAGAGAGCACACCGTAGTGACTGTTACTGACGTCTATATAGCCCCTGATGCTAATGTTAGCACAAGTTTGGCTCACCTGCTAACCATAGTCAACAGAGTGCAGCATGACCACCCGGAGGGAATTCATATTGTAGCAGGGGACTTTAATAAGGCGTCCTTAAAGACTGTACTCCCCAGCTTTTTCCAGCATGTAGGTTGTGCTACTAGAGGGAAGAACACACTAGACCATGTATACTCTAACATCAAGAAAGCATACAGAACTACTCCTCTCCCTCATCTGGGCCAGTCAGATCACATCCAACTACTTCTGATCCCAGCATACATCCCTGTCAGAAGGACTATACAGCCAAGTAGAAGGACTATCAAAACCTGGCCTGACATTGCCCTATCCCAGCTCCAGGACTGCTTCCAACAGACTGAATGGGACCTGCTCTTTCAAGGCAACTTAGATGGTGACACAGAGATTGTCCTGGATTACATCACATTCTGCATGGACAATGTCACAGTCGAACGTCGCATCAGGACATATCCCAATCAGAAAGCCTGGATGACGAGAGAATTCAAGAGACTCCTGAAGAAATGTAATATCGCCTTCAGGTCAGGGGATAAAGAACAGTACAGCTCTGCCAGAGCTGATTTGAAGAGGGGCATCAAGGAGGCAAAGGAGGCGTATAAAAGGAGGGTGGAGGCCTACCTGACAGACAATGATCCGCATAGAGTGTGGCAGGGAATACAACAACTAACCAACTACAAAGGAAGCACTGTCAACAGTACCACCAACACTGATGCCTCGCTGGCTGAGGAGCTGAACCACTTCTTTGCCAGGTTCGAGGCTGACAGACCTGCAATAGACCTGCTGTCTCCACCAGTTGTCACCAGTCACACTCTCACTCTGCAGGACCATGAAGTAAGATGTTCACTGAAGACCGTCAACCCACAGAAGGCAACAGGACCTGACAGAGTGCTGGGCAGAGTCCTTAAATCCTGTGCTGACCAGCTAGCAGGAGTCTTCACCAGAATCTTCAACAGCTCCCTGTCACAGGCCATTGTACTATCTTGTCTGAAATCAGCCACCATCATCCCTGTGCCAAAGAAGCCAGCTCCAGAGGACCTTAACAGCTACAGACCAGTTGCATTGACACTTGTTGTCATGAAATGCCTGGAGAAACTGGTGCTACAGTACATAAAATCTAGCCTCCCAGCCTCTTTCGATCCCCATCCATTTGCATATCGGTCAAACAGGTCCACGGAGGATGCTATCGCCATAGCGATGCATGCGGCGCTAAACTATCTGGAACACAGTAACACCTATGTGAGAATGCTCTTAGTGGATTACAGCTCGGCATTCAACACTATCATCCCGGACATTCTCATCAACAAGCTGCTCCACCTGGGTCTCTCCACCCCCATCTGTACTTGGATAAGTGATTTTCTCACCAACCGCTCACAAGTTGTCTGACTGGGCCCCCACCTCTCCTCCACTATCACACTCAGTACAGGTGCACCACAAGGGTGTGTTCTCAGCCCTTTGCTATACTCCCTGTACACCAGTGACTGTTCCTCAGCTCATCCCTCCAACAACATCATCAAATTTACAGATAACACCACAGTCGTCAGTCACATAGTAGAGGGAGATGATGAGACACACTACAGGGCTGAGATCAAGAGGCTGACAGCATGGTGCCATAACAACAACCTCAAGCTCAACATATCAAAGACCAAAGAGCTGATCCTGGACTTCAGGAGGAAGTGGCATATGGACCTACCGCCACTCCTCATAGAAGGTGCCAGTGTTAAGAGGGTCCATACCTTCAAATTCCTGGGAGTCCATATCACCGACGACCTCTCCTGGACAGCAAACACCACTACCATCATCAAAAGGGCACAGCAGCGTCTCTACTTCCTGAGACTGCTAAAGAGAAACAACCTAAGGGAGACGCTGCTGGTGGCCTTTTATCGCTCTGCTGTAGAGAGCATACTGACATACTGCATCACAGTGTGGTATGCAAGCTGCACTGTGGTACAGAAAAAATCACTGCAAAGGGTCATCAGGTCTGCAGAAAAGATCATTGGCTGCTCTCTGCCCACACTTGACAGCATCGCCTCATCCCGTTACCTCAGCAGAGCAAAAAACATAATCAAGGACTCCTCTCACCCAGGCCATGAACACTTTCAGTTACTCCCCTCAGGAAGGCATTACAGGTCTGCCAGAACCCGCACAACCAGATTCAGAGACAGCTTTTTCCCCACAGCCATCACAACATTCAATTACAGAAATAGGACTTCATCATGCTGAATGATTATCTTGCTTGTTTGCACTGCATTTGCACTTTTCCAGTACTGTGATCCTTTAAAAAAATTCTATTTTTATACTGCCTAATATCTATTTTTATACTGTTTTCTTATGTGACCTGATCTATTATGTGTATGTATTGGTATGAGTTTGGTATGGTAGAGTATGGCGTGAGTGAGTGTATGAATGTATACTTCTATGCACCAGAAGGAGTAGCACTTTAAATTTCATTGTGACAATGTCTTACAATGTTTTACAATGACAAATAAATGATTCTGATTCTGAATTGGTTGGACCAGCTCTTATTTAGGGGCTGGCCTGCCGACAGGGGGGGACAAACGGGTATGTTGTCCCGGGCCCAGGAATGGGGAGGGCCCAGAACTGGGCTCTCATGAAGTTGCGATTATTTTATTTCATTTCAAAATGTGTTGATTTGGGGGAGAAATGTGCTATACAGGGCTGTGAAATTTTCGCAGAATTCCGCGGATTCTGCCGCGAAAAATATCATCTTCACAAAACTTCTATTTTTGCATTAAAAATCATTGGGGGGGGGGGGGGGTCTAGTCGGTTTTAATCGCCTTTCACGAGACCGACGGTTCAATACAGCCGGACTCGCGGAGTTTTATGCCAGCTGAGCGTGGAACACGTCTTGACTGCAACTCAGAAGCAGTGTTGCCAGACTGGGCGGTTTCCCGCCCAGTTGGGCGGTTTCAAGGGCATTTTGGTGGGTTTTGAACATATTTTGGGCTGGAAAACGTCAGCAGTATCTGGCAACACTGAGTGCATGACAGAGCTAAAAATACCTATTGCGTGACCTGGCACCGCGTACGTGAATTTTGTACTTACAGGGTGTAAGATCAGACATAGTTAAGATGCCATCAAAAAGGAAAGCTAAGGAGGTGTTTGAGAGAGATGCAAAGAGGGCTAGAAAAGAACACACAGACAGACTGAAGGAAAAGATGAAAAATAACAAGTTTGCAAAACTGAAAGAGATGGTGTTAAAGAAAAGAAAATTAAAAGACTTTCATTAGATGCTGTTTGACAGACTATGAAAATTTTGTAAATAGCTTTAATAGAGGAATGCAAATACTATAGAACTAATAACTAATAGCCTTACTGAAAGATGAATTGAAAGAAATAGCTGGGAGTGATGCAAAGAGGAATAAAAGGAGCCAGAAGTAAAAGAAAAGATGTAAATAATATATTAGGTAAGAAACATTAGTTTTTTTTAAACTTTTGCTCTGTAGACAAGAGACATTGTGACAGATTCTTGGAAAAAGCCAGGACATAATACAAGAATTAAGTGTAATTTGGAAGACAACAGGTATCTCTCACTTAAATATTGAGCATGATTTTTCACAAAGTCATTTTGAAAGGCCCATCAAAGTTTTCTTTTATTAACATTTCTTTAAATTGTTATTTACACATTTTTTTTTTACTTTTATTTTGATTAAGAGATAAAATACATAGGCACTTATTAGATATTTCAAGGTATTTTACATGGATCTTTCATTTTAAAAGAGAAAACTGTTGATAGGTATTTTATACAGTCGGAGGAAAATGTTTGTACACCCTTTGGAATTTTTTACATTTCTGCCTAAATTGGTCATAAAACATCGCCTGAACTCTCCAGCAATCTTAAGAATGAACAAACAGTGTCTGCTTGAACTAAAACCACTCAAACAATTACATGTTATCATATTTTTATTGGCCATAAGATGGAAATATTGACAGGATAGGGAGGCATAAGTAAGTACACCCTTAGCTAAGGCTCATCCAAGAGCTAATTAGACTAATTAGATGATTAAACAATTTGACTCAGGTGTGAGCCAACCTGATGTCCAATCACTGAGGTGTGTCGTAAGCTACCCACCCCACTGGAAAACCAGTTAAAAGGTGTGTTTTGATGAGAGGCATGTTCTGTGCATCATGCCTCGCTCAAAGGAGCTGTCTGAAGACTTAAGACACAAAATAATTGATTTGTATAAAGCTAAAAAGGGTTACAAAACCATCTCTAAGACCCTTGGTGTTCATGTGTCTACAATTAGAAAAATTGTGTATAAATGGAGACAATTTGGAACGGTTGTTACTCTGCCAAGGAGTGGCCGCCCTGCGAAGATCACTCCAAAGGCACTGCAAGTCATCATCAATGAGGTAAAAAAGAATCCAAGAGTGTCCGCTGAAGACTTGAGGAAATCACTGAAACATGCAGACATCTCTGTGGACACATCTACTATAAGAAAGACACTGAACAAGAATGGGATTCATGGGAGAAGGCCACGGAGGAAGCCATTGCTGTCCAGAAAGAACATTTCTGCTCGTTTGGAGTTCGCGAAAAAGCATTTGGATGCTCCTCAGCGCCACTGGAAAAACATATTGTGGTCTGATGAAACCAAAGTTGAATTGTTTGGGGGGAACACACCACATCATGTGTGGAGGAAAGTCGGTACAGCACACCATCAGCAAAACCTCATCCCCACCGTCAAGTATGGCGGCGGTAGCATCATGGTGTGGGGGTGCTTTGCTGCCTCTGGGCCTGGACAACTGGCTATAATCAATGGGAAAATGAATTCTCAAGTATATCAAGATATTTTGCAGAAAAACCTGAGGCAATCTGTCAAAAAGTTGAAACTCAAGAGAGGATGGGTCCTGCAACAGGACAATGACCCTAAACACAGAAGCAGGTCGACATTAGAATGGTTTCAGAAGAACAAAATTCACGTTCTGGAATGGCCCAGTCAAAGCCCCGACCTCAATCCAATCGAGATGTTGTGGCATGACCTCAAGAAAGCCATCCATTCCAGGCATCCCAGGAATCTTGCTGAATTGCAACAGTTTTGCAAAGAGGAATGGTGCAAGATTTCTCCTGATCGTTGTGCCCGTCTAGTCTGCAACTACAGGAAACGTCTGGTTGACGTTATTGCAGCCAGAGGAGGGTCAACCAGCTACTAAATCAAAGGGTGTACTTACTTATGCCTCCCTATCCTGTGAATAATTCCATCTTATGGTCAATAAAAATATGATAAAACGCAAATGTTTGGGTGGTTTTAGTTCAAGCAGACTGTTTGTTCATTCTTAAGATTGCTGGAGAGTTCAGATGATGTTTTATGACCAATTTAGGCAGAAATGTAAAAAATTCCAAAGGGTGTACAAACATTTTCCTCCGACTGTATGGCAAAATGAAGACCAAGACTAGTCAAATATTTACTTGTTGAGATCAATTTTTTACTTGCAGGAAATGCTCAGAATACATCATATAACACCTAAAATGGCTTGGTGTCTGGGGCCCTGCGGGCCCCAGACCCCCGGCTTATGCTGGGGGGCTGTGCCCCCCAGACCCCCCCTTTTCCTCGGATTTCTTATTTACAATTTCACAGCCCTGGCTATATTTGCATTCAATAAATGATTTCTTGATCTTTTCCCTTTATTGTCTTTGAAAAAGGCATCAAGAACCCCCTACCACCCCTAATGCAAAAATGGTTTGGTCTGACTCTTTGATTAAGGGGAAAAAAACGACATCGTTCGATCATAGCGCTTCGACAATCGGCGTGCATGCCATTTGCCAACATGCACAAGTCAGGAGCACAGAAAAGAAAAAAGAGAAAAAGAGAGGAAGAAACCAAGAGACTCAGGGGCTCACTGCATAAATATTTTAAAAAAGATTCAGATGATGCAGCAGGTACTAGCAAAGGCAGTGGGGCAGCTGAGCCAGGTAAGACACAGCCAACATTTTCCAGGCCCGTAAAGTAACCCCAACCAAGGCACGCGCGGCACGCAATTCATGTTACAAACGAGGGGAGAGCAAGTCACACTGAAAACCATATCAAACGCACAGGGCATTGAATCATTTCATAACCACAACGGCTTAATAACATTGTGTTTCATATATCTGATTGAAGCTAAAATGAAATGGTTGTTGACCGGTGGAATGGTTTTTGAATACCTGTCATTTAAGGGTTGGAGTGAGTAGAGACTGGGATAAGGGGGTTGCCCGGGGGGGGGGGGGGGGCCCATTCAGAGCATTTTGTCCCAGGCCCAGCCAAAGCTGTCAGCGGCCCTGTTTAGGGGTTTCATATGAAAGGGGTGAATACCTCTGCACACTCCAGATTTGTGTTTTTTCATCTTAATTAGTGTTTGTGTCACAATAAAAAAAAAACAATGTGCACCTTTAAAATGGTAGGCATGTTGTGTCAATCAAATGGTGCTAACCCTCCAAAAATCCATTTTAATTCCAGCTTGTAATGCAACAAAACAGGACACACACCAAGGGGGATGAATACTTTTGCAAGGCACTGTATAGAGAAATTATAAAATGTACATTGTGGTAGTTTATACAGTTCAACCAATAATACAGTAGTGATGTAACAGTAAGTGTTATAATAGTACAATTTAAAAAATAGAATTTAAATGTGACAGTTAAGTGCAAGTTTATTAAATATAATATCGTACTAACCCAGTTTCCAGAAAAGTTGGAATATTTTCTAAAATGCAATAAAAACAAAAATCTGTGATTTGTTAATTCATATGAACATTAAATTATATTTAACTGACAAAAGTACAAAGACAAGATTTTCAATAGTTTTACTGACCAACTTAACTGTATTTTGTAAATATAAATGAAGTTAGAATTGGATGCCTGCAACACACTAAAAAAAAAAAAGTTGGGACAGAGACAAAATAAGACTGAAACGTTTATAGTATATTCAAGTAACACCATTTTGGAAGACTCCACAATAAGCAGGTTAATTGGTAACATGATTGGGTATAAAAGAAGCATGCACCAAAGGCTCAGTCTTTGCAAGCAAGGATGGGTCATGGCTCACCTTTTTGTGCCAAAATTTGTGATAAATTTGTTAGTCAATTCAAAAAGAACATTGCTCAACACAAGATTTTAGGTCTTTCAAAAACTACAGTACATAATATTGTGAAAAGATTCAGGGAATTCAGAGACATCTCAGTGCATAAAGGGCAAGGTAAGAAAGCGTGTGACCTTCGAGCCCTCAGGCGGAACTGCCTGAGAAACCATCATGCTAATGTGGCAAATATAGCCACATGGGCTCAGGAGAATGTCGGAAAACTGTTGTCACTTAACACAGTCCACCACTGTGAAATGCAACCTGAAACTATATTACTTAAGGAGGAAGCCATTCATCAATTCTATGCAGAAACACCTCCGATTTCTCTGAGCCCGAACTCATCTCAGATGGACTGAAAGACAGTGGAAATGTGTGCTGTAGTCAGACGAGTCCACATTTCAGCTTGTTTTCGGGAAAACCAGACATCGAGTTCTCAGTGCCAAAGGTGAACACAACCATCCAGTTTGTTATCAGAGTTAGGTGCAAAAGCCAGCATCTAAGATGGTATGGGGGGCATCAGTGCCCACAGCAGGAGTGGGTTGCATGTGTGTGAAGGTACCATTGATATATTGGGGCATATATTGGGATTTTAGAGAGGCATATTCGTCAAGGCAACATCTCTTCCCGGGAAGTCCATGCTTATTTCAGCAGGACAATGCCAGACCTCATTCTGCACAGTGTAGCTTCGTAGATACAGAGTGCATGTGCTTAACTGGCCTGCTGCCAGTCCAAATGTGTCTCCTAGTGAGAATGTATGGTGTATCATGAAGAAGAGAATCAGACAACAGTGTCCACAGCCTGTTAAGCAGCTGAAGTCTTGTATCAAGGAAGAATGGACAAAAATTCCAAAACTGCAACAATTAGTATCCCCAGATCCCATACAATTAAATAGTGCTATTAAAAGGAATGGTGATGTAATACAATGGTAATAATGCCTCTGTCCCAACTTTTTTTGAGTGTGTTTCAGGCATCAAATTCTAACTTCATTTATATTTACAAAATACAATTAAGTTGGTCAGTAAAACTCTTGAAAATCTTTTCTTTGTACTTTTGTCAGGTAAATAAATGTTCACGTGTATTCACAAATCACAGAGTTTTGTGTTTATCCCAACTTTTATGGAAATGGGGGTTAGTATAATATAGTCTATAGCATTATTAGTACAGTGATATGCGTGAGATTAACAAAGTTATAAACACAACAACAACAACATAATCCTGTGTTAACTTCATTTTTTATGATATCCCACATTTCCTCTATTGCCCTGTTTCACTTTACTATGATCATTTGCACTGTTATTACTTTAATAATTCATTACTCATTATTACATAATTTTTTTACATATTACTTATTTATAATTATCTTTTTTCTAGTTTTTTTATTTATTTAATTGACTTACCTAAGTGTGGCAGTGAGGCGTGGCCAAGCTTTGGTTTGTGAATGGAGGGCGGGGCCAGGGAAGGTAAGTGGTAAAGTCAGTATACCTGTCGTCGACTAATGTAGTGTGTCTGTTTTGCAGTGATGGTGGAGGATAGAAAAGGAGGGAGAGAGAGTGAAGAAGGGGCTCTCTCCTGACCAGAGCATGTGTGTGTGTGTATATGTGTATGTGAACAAATAAGAATAGTAAGCTGAAAAGCAAGCATGATATTCAGAAATAAAGTATCTGTTAATATCAGTCCCCACCTGCTGCGCTTCAGTATTCCACCCACATTAGGAACATACTACAGCAGTGCCGAAAGTCAGGATACTGAAGAGAACAGCCCCATAGAGTCTTCTCCACTTAAAGACCTAATCCATGCCCTCACTGCTGCCTAACAGAGCCAACACCAAGTGCTGATCGCCCTCCGGAAGGAGCAGGAACAATGGTTCGAAGGCTTGCTGCTGGCCCAGTAGGAAGATCGCCAGGCATTCTGGCACCTGCTCGCGTTGGCGGGGCCCTCGATCGCCACCGCAGCAGACCCACCCCATGTTATGCTCACAAAGATGGGGCCGCACGACGATCAGGAGGTGTTCGTCGTGCTCTTCAAGCAACCGGCCAAAGCGTGGGGGTGGCTGGTTGAGCAACGTGTGGCCCGGCTATTACCACTGCTGAATGGAGAGGTGTGGCTCGCCACACAACAGCTCCCTGCCAACAACCGGCTTGTCTACACTGACTAGAAGTGAGCCATCCTGCAGCGTGTCGGATGCTCCCCAGAACAACACTGCCAGCACTTCTGCATGTTGACACTGGAGGAAGTTGGCCGGCCATTCGCATTTGGCCAACAGCTCCGGGACGCCTGCTGGCAGTGGCTGAGAGCAGACGACTGCAACGCCAAGGGGATCATTGACATGGTGACACTGGAACAGTTCATCGCATGCCTTCTAAAAGGAACAGTGGAGTGGGTCCAGTGCCACTGCCTGGCGTTGCTGGGTCAAGCCATCGAGTTGACAGCAGCCCATTTGGCAGCAGTTCCGGCAGCAGGCGGACATTCTGCCTCTTCTCTCTTTCTCTCTCTTTCTCCTTCCTCCTCTCTCACCTCTTCCCATCCCCACCCTGTTCTCCCACCATAGAGGTGGGGGCTGGCTCCCTCCCCAGCTGGCCCACTGCACCAGTGGTGTCCCCCTCCCATCTTCCCCTTCTGTGTCTGTGTCTACTCCCCCCCCCCCAGGTGAGTGACTCCCATTTCGCCGGTGCAGAAGTGAAGCCTGGGCTGGTATGCTGGTGCTGCAGGGAGCCTGGGCATCTCCAGGGTCAGTGCTCTGCAATGGAGATGGAAGCTGTGGTCCGGATCCCCGATGTGCCAGAGATTGCCCTCAATTGGGCCAGAGCGTATCGTATACCAGTGAGTATCCACAGGCATACCTACCATGCATTGGTGGAGTCTGGCTGTAATCAGACCTCAATCCACCAAAGTCTGGTGCAAGGTGAGGCACTGGGGAGAGCACAAGTGGTGAAGGTTTTGTGTGTGCACAGGGATGTTCACGAATATCTGCTAGTGTCCATCCACATCCTATTTCAGGGGGAAAAGCATAGTGTAAAGGCAGAGGTTAACCCGCATCTCACCCACCCACTGATTCTGGGAACTAATTGGCCAGGGTTTAGAGGCTTAATGGAGCCTGTAGTAGTGGGTGGGTCCTGCAGTAATACTTTACAGGGGGATCCCGGTGTGGCATTGACTGGGGAAGTTGTCTCAGAGCTGTCTACATCAGCACCATGTCGGGGCGATGTGGAATGGGGAGCAGCTCACCCCTCCTCCCTCTCTCAGGGATTCCCTAGAGCAGGCGTGCCCACACTTTTTCGGCATGCGAGCTACTTGTAAAATGACCAGGTCAAAATGATCTGCCTGCACTAAAAATTTTTTATTTATTTATTTATTTATTTATTTATTTATTTTCAGAGTATACTTTACTTATACAATATATGTTGATGTACATTGCAAAACTGAATGAACCCTTATGGCACAATACAATTCAATACACTTATGGTCACTACCTTACTCCGATGACTTACACTGCATGGAGTCAGCCAGGGTTGCATAACAGTAGCAGCTGGTTGCCAGCCTCAAGCAGACTTCCAAATGCTCATCAGTCATGGTGGAATGGTATTTGGACTTGATAATCTTCATGTGAGAAAAGGCTCACTTGCATAAATGAGTGGAGCCAAATAATGCAGTTAAGGAGGTAGTACATTTCCTCATGTTTGGATACTTTTCCTCTGTAAGTTCCAAAACTCTCCATGCACCCTGGACTTCAGCTGAATGTCAGTCTGGAGTGTCAAAATCTCATCCTCCACTGTAGACGAGTTCAGGTGAAACAGTGTTGCAATTTTTGATGCAAGTGCATCAACCTCAAAATCTTCCCTAAATGGGTAGCACATAAATGTAGCTACTGGCTCAACTAAAGCAAAGTCTTGAAACCGTATGTCAAAGTCTGACAGACATTTTTCAATCTGCTCTGTGTAGCACGCACTGTCAAGTTGCACACATGCCTTCCGTTGCATCTCAAGCTCTGACACGAGATTTTGGAAGTTTCCCAAATCATGGTGCTGCAGCTTTGAGGACAGATGCAGCAATTTTTGTTTGAAAGCATTAACTGAGCTGATCATATTGACAATGGTTTGTTTTTTCCTTGCAGCTCTAAATTAAGGTCATTCAACATGTTGGTTAGATCGGTTAAAAATGCCAGGTCTATTAGCCACTCCTCATCATTAAGTTGCTTGTATTCTGCATGTTTAATGTCAAGGAGAAACTCTTTTATCTCCAGACAGAGCTCTCGAAATCTCTGGAGGAATTTTCCTCTACTAAGCCATCTCACGTCAGTGTGTAGCAAGATCTCAGAGCTGTCGCAGTCAGCCTTCTCCAGATGTGCATGGAAAAGCCATCTTTGAAGAGATTTCACATGAATAGAACAGGTGATTTTCGTTGCCATGTCCATTATCTCTTTCATGTTTAGCATTTTTGCACATAATGCTTGTTGGTGTATTATGTAGTGGTAATTAAGGAAGTTGGGGAAATCAGCGTCCTCCCTGTACTTGCCGATAAATCCATTTGAGCAGCCCACCATTGTGGGCGCACCACCCGTGGTGATTGATATCAGTTTGCAAATTGGGAGCTGGGTTTTCTCCAAAAACTTTTTGAAAGACTGAGAAATGTCCTCTCCCCACGTGTGTCCTTTCAAGGGCAGTATTGTTAACAGCTCCTCTTTTGCAGACATATCTGTAAACACCATCCGAATAAAAATGCACAACTGGGCTGTATCACTTATGTCTGTGGATTCATCTAATTGCAATGAAAAACACTTGCAGTCCGTGATGTCTCTCCAAAGTTGCTGTTTCACATTATCAGCCATAACTTCACAATGAACAAAAACGATCTGCAAGTACTTGGTTCTCCATTGTAGGGCTGAGGTGCTGGAAGTCTCGGTTAGTGGAGAAAGGCGGTGGCAGGAGCTGAAGTAGGAGACGGCTGAGCAGGGGTAGGCACATAATTGTTCTTCTTGATAGTTGAAAGGATTTTATTGAAACTAATATTTCCTGTTTGTCATGCTCCGCCCTGGACATCCACTCCGGAGATTACGGATTTCTCACGTCAGCACCGATCTGGATCCGGGACAGGAATTCCTTATCCCCTGAACTTACTTCCTGGTTTTCACTGCTGCTTATTTAAAGGCCATTCTCAGACTTTGTTTTTGCCAGAACGTCTCGTTTGCTTCTCTAGCCGTTTCTGTGGCTTTCTTGCTCCTCATGGTTTTTCTCTCTAGCTATTTTCTCTTGCCCATGGTTTTTGCACTAGTGTTTTTCTGGTTCTTGTTTTTTTGCACTAAGGGTTATTTCTGGTTCATGGTTTTTGCACTAAGGGTTATTTCTGGTTCATGGTTTCTTGCACTAAGGTTCTTTTTCTTGTTTATGCTTTTTTGTGCTAACATTTTTGTCTTTGCCTGTCTCATGTTTTTGTCAAGTTGTTTGTTCTCATTTTGCCCTGACTATTTTTGCTATTTGTTTTTTGTCCTGTTTGTTTATCTTTTACCACACCTTTTCTTCCCTGTATTAAATCATCTTATTTATTGGATTACTGTCTGTGTTCTGTTTTTGGATCCTAACTTCACCATACCTCCACCAGCCCTAACAGTACATTCTGGCCAACATGGATCCAGCAGAACTCGCCTATCTGAGAACGGCCATCCAGCAGCAAGGGACTCTCCTCGGGACCCACCAAGAAGACCTACAACAAATTACCCTGAACCTCGCCACCCTGTCCAATGCACTCAACCTTCTCATCACACAGATACAGTGCTGTCAAGCCGTGCCTACCCCTGCTCAGCCATCTCCTACTTTAGCTCCTGTCACCGCCTTTCTCCACTAACCAAGACTTCCAGCTCCTCAGCCCTACAATGGAGAACTAAGTACTTGCAGATCATTTTTGTCTCAATGTTCGTTGATTCTAGAACTGCAACCTCTGGCCTTCCCCACAGAATGCTCCCGGGTAGCATATACAATAACGCTCCTCACTGGCAAGGCCAGAGAGTGAGGAACTGCAGTCTGGGATGCCAATGCACCCTTTTGTTCCAGTTTCAAGGATTTATCCGAGGAGATGAGGCAAACTTTCAACTGCTCTTTGTCTGGCCGGGAGGCAACCAGAGAGCTCATGGAGCTGCGGCAGGGGTCCCGGTCTACCTCGGATTACGCCATCGAGTTCCAGAAGTTGGCGGCTTTGTGCAGTTGGAACGAGAATGCCCAGATCGACGCATTCCTGCATGGCTTGTCCAACACCATCAAGGACGAGTTGGTATTGCAGGAACTGTCATCAGACCTCTCCGGCCTCATGGACCTCACCAACCGCATCGACGCTCAGATCCAGCAACGGAGGAGAGAGAAGAACCGCCCCAGATTCACCTCCTCTCTACCTCCCACCGTGTCCGTCAAACCCATGCAGGTAGACCGGGTTCGGGTGTCAACAGAGGAACGACAGCACTGGCTGCTTCTACCTCGGTCAGCTGGGACACATCTGCCAAGCCTGCCCGCTAAAAGGATGAGCCCACCAGTGAATCAAGGGGCCCTGGTGGGCAACGCTTGGAACCAGTCCCCCGCTAATCATCTGTTACTTCCTGTCATCATTATCCATGACAACCAGCACCACCACCTCCAGGCCCTCGTCGACTCAGGGGCAGACAGGAATCTGATCTGCTCTGCCACTGCCAAGTGTCTGGGAATCCCACTACTTGCTCTTGACATCCCTCTCACTGTCCTGACACTCAGTGGCACCAGCTTGACCAGCATCACCCACCTTACCGCCCCGCTCACCCTAAGGATTTCCAGTAACCACTCAGAAAACATCCAGCTTCACATCATGAACAACCCCCAAATACCCATCGTCCTAGGATTACCATGGTTAATGCAGCACAAGCCCCACCTTAACTGGGCTGACAACACCATCCTAGGCTGGAGCCAGTCCTGCCTAGCTTCCTGTCTGAACTCCACTCTGCCTCCCGCCAAACCACTGCAGCCTTCAGCCAGCGAGTTCCCCGACCTCTCTCACGTGCCTTTGGAATATCTGGATCTCAAACTTGTTTTCAGCAAGACCCAAGCAGTGTCCCTCCCTCCTCACAGAGCCTATGACTGTGGTATCAACCTCCTACCCAGGACAGCGCCACCCAAAGGACGACTCTACTCTCTCTCCCGTCGAAAGGCAAGCCATGGAGAAGTACATCTCTGAATCTTTGGCAGCTGGGATCATCCATCCTTCCTCTTCCCCAGCAGGGGTGGGATTTTTCTTCGTGGAAAAGAAGGGCAAGTCGATCCACCCCTGCACTGACTATCGGGGTCTCAATGCCATCACAGTCAAGAACCGCTACCCACTACCGCTCATGACCACAGCCTTTGAACTACGGTACTCCAGGGAGCCAAGGTATTCACCAAGCTAGATCTACACAATGCATACCATCTTGTCAGGATCAGTGAGGGGGACAAGTGGAAGATGGCCTTTAACACCATCACTGGTCACTACGAGTACCTCGTGGTCCCTTTTGGCCTGACCAACGTGCCTGCAGTCTTCCAGGCACTTATTAATGACATCTTAAGGGATTTCCTAAACATCTTCATTTTCGTGTACCTGGATGACATCCTGATCTTCTCCCGCTCCCTGGAGGAACATCGGGGTCATGTCCGGCAGGTCCTCCAGCGCCTGCTAGAGAACAAGCTGTTTGTCAAGGCGGAAAAGAGCGAATTTCAGCAGAGCTCTGTCTTGTTTCTGGGATTCATCATCTCCCCAGCAAGGATCCAGATGGACCCCCTCAAGCTTGAGGCAGTTGCCGATTGGCCTACCCCATCTTTGAGACGAGAGCTCCAGTGCTTCCTAGGATTTGTCAACTTCTACAGGCACTTCATTCGCGACTCCAGCATGGTGGCCGGACCTCTTTCAGCCCTGACCTTAACCAATACCTAATTCAAGTGGGGGGAGAAAGCAGAGAAAGCCTTTTCCACACTCAAGCACAGGTTTACCACAGCACCCATTCTCACCATACCCGATCCTACCAAGCAGTTTATTGTCGAAGTCGGCACTTCCGAGTCAGGGGTCGGAGTTATACTATCCCAGAGGGCCAGTGATGACAAGGTCCACCCATGCTCTTTCTTCTCCCACTGGCTATCCCCAGCCAAATGGAATTACGACATCAGCGACCGAGAACTACTGGCTGTTAAACTAGCCTTGGAGGAGTGGAGGCACTGGCTCAAGGGGTCAGAGCTCCCCTTCCTAGTCTGGACCGACCATAAGAATTTGGAATACCTCAAGTCCACTAAACGCCTGAATTCCTGTCAAGCCCGTTGGTCTCTCTTCTTCTCCCGGTTCAACTTCACACTCTCCTACCACCCAGACTCCAAGAATAGCAAACCCGATGCCCCGTTCAGGATGTTCTCTTCCCACCAAGAGGAATCCAAGCCACCCGAGACCATCCTTCCTCCACGCTGCCTGGTGGGAGCCGCCATTCTAGAGGTTGAGACGCTCGTGCAGAAAGCCCTGGAGCAAGACCCCGGTGAAGGTAACCCCAACAACACTCCTCCTAACCACCTGTTTGTTCCCTGTCCTGTGCGAACTCAGGTGCTGCAGTGGGGTCATGGCTCCAAGCTAGCCTGTCATCCGGGAGCCACCTGAACCCTGGCACTCATCCAGCAGCGCTTTTGGTGACCATCCATCAAGGAGGACATCCAGGAGTTCGTGGCAGCCTGCGACACATGCTCCCGGAACAAGACAGCCAATCGACCCTCTGCCGGCTTGCTAAGACCCCTCCCAACTCCACATCGACCTTGGTCTCACATCGCTCTGGACTTCATCACAGGACTCCCCAACTCAGATGGCAACACATGCATCCTCACTGTCATTGACCGTTTCTCCAAGACTGTCCATTTCATTCCTCTTCCCAAGCTCCCCTCAGCCAAAGAAACCGCAGAATTACTCGTCCACCACGTCTTCTGCCTACATGGACTACCCACCGACATCGTTTCTGACCGGGGCCCTCAGTTCACTGCACAGTTCTGGAGGGCCTTCTGCAAACTCAGGCTTCCACCCACAGACCAACGGCCAGGCAGAATGGGCAAACCAGGCTTTGGAGGTTGCACTCAGGTGCATGGCATCCAGGGATGCCAGTTCTTGGAGTAAGTACCTACCCTGGATCGAGTATACTCATAACACTCTTCCTTCATCTGCCACAGGTCTCTCACCCTACCAGTGCTCCCTAGGTTACCAACCACCGCTCTTCCCCAACCAAGAGGAGGAGGTCGCTGTACCCTCAGCCCAGACCTTCATACGCCGCTGCAGGAGGACATGGGCATTGGCCTGGAGAAAACTCATTCACTCCGCCCTAGCATCCAAGAGGCAGGCCGACAAATGCCACTCTAAGGCGCCCACTTACCAGGTGGGGCAACGAGTCATGCTCTCCACATGCCATCTGCCACTCAGAACCATCTCCCACAAGCTGGCTCCCAGGTACCTAGGACCCTTCCTCATCAAAAAGGTAATCAACCCATGTTCCGTCAGACTGGCACTACCACTCACCATGCAACGCATCCACCCCACGTTCCACGTGTCACAGCTTAAACCTCTGGTCTCTTGTTCTTTGCCACATTTCCTTTCTTTGGAACAGCAACAGTAGATTGACAGATCAGACAAACACACTTCGAATGTGACATAATGAAGAAAAATTTCTCCTTCCATTCCACATGGAAGTGGTAAGTTTTTGGTTTCTTACTTGGTCCAGCTCCCCCATTCATTTTTATACCCCTTCTATAGTAGATATAAATTGGAAGGCTAACGAGGTCATGAGTTTTGCAGCAGCGCGTTTGAACACGCATGCGTGATGACACGTGTGTATGATCTCGGACTGGCTGCATGTTAATTTATGTAATTTTTTTGTAAATGGCACGCGATCTACTGGAACTAACTTCGCGATCGACATTTTGGGCACCCCTGCCCTAAAGGATTTCCCATTAGAACAGATCCAAGATGAGACTTTGCGTCATGCATTTGACCAAGTCAGAGTAACTGATGGTCAACCCCTCCAGCCAAATGTGACACCCTCCTTCCCGTACTTCACTATTATTAAAGATAGGCTGTACCAAGTGATGCAGGACATTCAAACCGTTGAACAGATAACCCAGTTGTTAATCCCAAAGAGACATAAGAAACTCGTATTCCACACGGCTCACTTTAATCCAATGACCAGGCATTTAGGACAAGATAAAACACTAGCCAAAATAATGGCCCAGTTCTATTGGCCAGGGATTCGTGGGGATGTTCACCGGTGGTGTGTGGCATGCCATGAATACCAACTAGTAAATCTAGCAGCCACCCCAAAAGCGCCTTTGTGCCCTCTCCCTCTAATTGAGACCCCCTTCAAGAGAATTGGCATGGATCTCGTCAGGCCATAAGATTGGTCAGCACAGGGATATCACTTTATTTTAGTCCTGGTGGACTATGCAATGCAGGATTCTTTGAGAATCCCAGCTCGGGAGATAACACGGAAGAGTGCCTCCACAATACTGCTTGCTGAAATATTGTGGAGAAGCACCACTTCCATGTTATCTCCCGAATTGGGATTCCCAAAGAAATCCTGACTGAACAAGGCACTACATTTATGTCATGCACACTTTGCGAACTGTATGGGTTATTGGGAATTAAATCTATCCACACCAGTGTCTATCACCCACAAACAGATGGCTTGGTAGAACGGTTCAATCAGACACTTAAAAATTTAATTCGGAAGTTTGTAAGTGAAGATGCACGTAATTGGGATAAATGGCTCGAGCTCGTTATTTGCAGTATGAGAGGTCCTGCAAGCTTCCACAGGATTTTCCCCATTCAAATTGTTATATGGATGTAAACCTCCTGGCATTTTGGATGTGCTGTGGGAAAATTGGGAGGAGGAATCTTCAACTTGTAAAAACAAAATTCAGTATGTTCTTGACCTGTGCACAAAGCTCCACACTGTCACACACTTAACCCAGGAGAATCTACAACAGGCCCAAGAACGTCAAGCTCGGCTGTACAACAGGGGTGCATGCCTTAGAGAGTTCACCTCAGGAGATAAAGTACTCATGTTATTGCCTACTTCGAGCTTCAAATTAGTCGCCAAGTGGCAAGGGCCCTTCGAGGTCACACGGTGAATCAGGGATGTCAACTATGAGGTGAGGTGAACAGATAGGGGTGGGGCACTACAAATATACCACCTCAACCTGTTAAAACATTGGAACAAGGGGGTCCCTGTGGCATTGGCATCAATAGTTCTGGAGAAGGCAGAGCTGGGGCTGGAGGTAAAACAAAAAGAAACACTCAAACCGCTCCGGTCCGCTGTGGAGACCACCTCTCACCAGCCCAATTCACAGAGGTAGCCAGGTTGCAAACAGAATTTTCCAACATGTTCTCGCCCCTTCCCAGCCACACCCACCTCTTAGAACACCACATTGAGATGCCCCCAGGGGTGGTGGTGTATAGCCATCCATACCGTTTGCCCGAACACAAAAAAAGGTGATTCAAGATGAACTCAAGGCCATGCTTGAAATGGGCATAATTGAGGAGTCCCATAGTGATTGGGGCAGCCCAGTGGTCCTCGTCCCCAAAACCAACTGGTCAGTCTGGTTCTGTGTGAACTATAGAAAAGTTAACGTGGTGTCTAAATTCAACGAGTACCCAATGCCTCATGCTAATGAGTTGCTCAATCGATTACGCGCTGCTTGCTTCTATTTGACACTGTATTTGACAAAGGGATATTGACAGCTCCCCTTGACTCCGCTATCCTGAGAGAAAATGGCCTTATCCACACCGTTCAGATTACACCAATTCGTCATACTTCCTTTCAAGTTATTTGGGGCTCCTGCAACATTCCAGCAGCTCGTGGACAAGATTCTCTGCTGCCTATGCTGTGGCCTAGCTAGAAAATATTATTATATAAAGCAATGATTGGCTGCAGCACCTAGAACACCTTTGGGCCGTCCTGGAGTCACTGAGGTGCGCGGGTCTCACGGCTAACCTGAAAAAGTGTGCGATTGGATGGGTGGAAGTACGGTATCTGGGTTTCCACTTGGGTCATGGGCAGGTGCGTCCCCAAATTGACAAGACGGCAGTGATTGTAGCCTGCCCGAGGCCCAAGACCAAAAAGGGGGTGAGACAATTCCTGGGGCTGGCTGGCTACTATCGCAGGTTCATACCTAATTATTCAGAGGTCACCAGCGCACTGACTGATCTCATTAAAAAGGGAGCACCCGATCCGGTCCAGTGGACAGAGCAGTGCCAACAGACCTTCACCAAGGTGAAAGCTGCACTGTGTGGGGGGCCACTTTTACACTCCCCTGACTTCTCTCTCCCTTTTATTTTACAGACGGATGCATTGGACAGAGGGCTGGGGGCCATTTTGTCCCAGAAGATGGCAGGCAAAGAATGTCCAGTGCTGTACATCAGTCGCAAGCTCTCGATGCATGAAAGGAAGTACAGCACTATTGAGAAGTGCCTGGCCATCAAATGGGCAGTCCTCACTCTCCGATTGGGGTGCCTTTTTACCTTCTGTTCAAACCACATGCCGCTCCAGTGTCTCCACTGCATGAAGGATGCCAATGCATGGATCACCCATTGGTATCTCACCCTCCAGCCTTTTAAATTTGAGGTGGTCCATAGGCCAGGGACGCAGATGGTGGTGGCAGACTTTATGTCCCGTGGGGGGGGAGACTGCTGCAGGCCAGACGGCTCCCCGGCCTGAGTTGGGCGGTAGGGGTATGTGGCAGCAGGGGCGTGGCCAAGCATCAATTTGTGAATGGAGGGCAGGGCCAGGGAAGGTGAATGGCAAAGTCAGTACACCTATTGTCAATTAATGTGGTGCGTGTGTGTTTTGCAGTGATGGCAGAGGATAGAAAAGGAGGGAGAGAGCAAAGAAGGGGCTCTCTCCGAACCAGAGCGTGTGTGTGTGTGTGTGTGTGTGTGAACAAACAAGAATACTAAGCTGAAAACAAGCACAATATTCAGAAATAATGTCTCTGTTAACAACAGTCCCTGTGCTTCAGTATTCACCCACATCAGGAACATACTACACTAAGTTACTGTCTGTGTAAAATACTCTATCTAATCTGTCAAGCCGTCTGTCTGTCTGTCTGTCTGTCTGTCTGTCTGTCTGTCTAACAAGATCAGCTCATGAATGGCAGCAAAAATTGTGTTGTAACAAACAAATTATAGGCAGTTGTCAGTGCAGTGATTCAGTGTGGTTAAAAGCTACGTGCATGCAGAGCTGGCAGAGGATAGCATTAATAAATATAGCTGCAAGCAGCAATTAAGGTGACCAAGCACTTTCTGTCCCCATTCCTTAGGTGGGGTTTACATTAGGCCGTATCAGCAGATCATCAGATTAACGTTTTTAAAACGATTAGTGTGCACACAGCAACACCAATACACGATTCGCGTGCACACAGCAACACCAATACACGGATACTCTCGGCTCTGCAGGCATCCTGCGCTCCAAATCACTCCGCCCTGAACAGCGAGTGCCCTCTGGAGGGTGCGCACTCTGGCCCTGCGCAGCTCACAGAGCGCACGAGTATAGTGCACAAGCAGTGATTCGGGACTGAGCCGCTGTGTGTGTGATCTCAGTGCATATCACTTACCACTTGCAAGTGGAAGGATGGCAAGCCTAAAGACAATCATAACTACACAATGGGCAGTATTTTCATACTTTTATACTCTTTAATGAAAGGTGATACAAGGCGGAAGTCCGCGCCGTTTTTCAGCAGTCGCATCACATGACCAACGCCAGCGAATCAGGAAGGTGGATGTCACAGTGACGTTGTCCAATGATGACGCCAGCTAGAGCTCAGCACAGCGTATCCGTGTATTCTCAATGTTTACACAGCACCGGACCACACACGATCTGGATTGAATACGTGGACCCTGGCGGATTCCCGTTTCCCAGCGTTTCCAGGCGGTTTAATGTAAACGGACAGTGCATCCGCGAAGAAAACGAGACAGATACGGTCTAATGTAAACTTGGCCTTAGTGACAGAAAAAGACGAGAAGCCATTGGAAACATCAGAATTTTCTCACAAGAAGATATGCTAAATGTGTAGGCAAAAGGCCAAGCTGTTGCTGAGAAATTGCCTCACTTCCTGTTTTCGATAAATTGACAAAGTTGTAGTGAAATCTTGTTCTTAACTTCAGGTCATGTTACTAAATCTATGTGAGAAGTTGCAAGATCTTCTTTGCTAAAAGTGTTGCTGAGATATACCCTCACTTACAATACATTCATTATTCATTCTCCAAAAAAGAGCAATAAGGATTATACACAAGGCTGGTTATCGGGATCATACAAATACATTATTCTTACAGTCAGAAATACTGAAATTTGCAGATCTGGTGGACTATCAAACTGCACAAATATTATTCAAAGCAAACAATCAACTACCACATAATATTCAAAAACTGTTCACTGAAAGAGAAGGGAGTTCTAATTTCATCTCATCTCATTATCTCTAGCCGCTTTATCCTTCTACAGGGTCACAGGCAAGCTGGAGCCCATCCCAGCTGACTACGGGCGAAAGGCGGGGTACACCCTGGACAAGTCGCCAGGTCATCACAGGGCTGACACATAGACACAGACAACCATTTACACTCACATTCACACCTACGGTCAATTTAGAGTCACCAGTTAACCTAACCTGCATGTCTTTGGACTGTGGGGGAAACCGGAGCACCCGGAGGAAACCCACGCGGACACGGGGAGAACATGCAAACTCCACACAGAAAGGCCCTCGCCGGCCCCGGGGCTCGAACCCAGGACCTTCTTGCTGTGAGGCGACAGCGCTAACCACTACACCACCGTGCCGCCGAGTTCTAATTTAAGGGGTTTATTTAAATTTAAAAATTATAGAGTGTGCACAACCAAGAAAAGTTTTTTTGTTTCTGCTTGTGGGATGAAGTGGTGGAACAGTTTAAATGAGGAGCTCAAGGGATGTCCAGACATGAAGCGTTTTAAAAAGATGGACAAAAATTTGATTTTCACAAGGTATAAGGATGAAGGGGATTAATCATAACTGGCTGTTTACTGTGTATTTTTTTATTTTGTTCTTTTTTGAGTCATCGTTTATTTGTTTTGTTTTTATCTTGTTCTCCATTGTGAGCGAGGTATTAGTAGTAAACTTATGTGCAGACATATGGATATACATTTATAATTAATTATATGATATAGTCATAGAGGATTGATATCTGAATAGTTGAAGTAATAAGTAATATACAGTGTATGTATGCAGGGCCGCTGACAGCTTTGGCTGGGCCCGGGACAAAATGCTCTGAATGGGCCCTAACAACCCCCCCCCCCCCCCCTTATCCCAGTCTCTACTCACTCCAACCCTTAAATGACAGGTATTCAAAAACCATTCAACCAGTCAACAACCATTTCATTTTAGCTTCAATCAGATATATGAAACACAATGTTATTAAGCCGTTGTGGTTATGAAATGATTCAATGCCCTGTGCGTTTGATATGGTGTTCAGTGTGACTTGCTCTCCCCTCATTTGTAACATGAATTGTGTGCCGCGCGTACCTTGGTTGGGGTTACTTTACGGGGCTGGAAAAAGTTGGCTGTGTCTTACATGGCTCAGCTGCCCCACTGCCTTTGCTAGTACCTGCTGCATCATCTGAATCTTTTTTAAAATATTTATGCAGTGAGCCCCTGAGTCTCTTGGTTTCTTCCTCTCTTTTTCTCTTTTCTTTTCTTTTCTTTTCTGTGCTCCTGACTTGTGCATGTTGGCAAATGGCACGCACGCCGATTGTCGAAGCGCTATGATCGAACGATGTTGTTTTTTTCCCCTTAATCAAAGAGTCAGACCAAACCATTTTTGCATTAGGGGTGGTAGGAGGTTCTTGACGCCTTTTTCAAAGACAATAAAGGGAAAAGATCGAGAAATCATTTATTGAATGCAAATATAGCCAGGGCTGTGAAATTGTAAATAAGAAATCCAAGGAAAAGGGGGGGTCTGGGGGGCACAGCCCCCCAGCATAAGCCGGGGGTGAGCATGGACACCAAGCCATTTTAGGTGTTATATGGTGTATTCTGAGCATTTCCTGCAAGTAAAAAAATTGATCTCAACAAGTAAATATTTGACTAGTCTTGGTCTTCATTTTACCATATAAAATACCTATCAACAGTTTTCTCTTTTAAAATGAAAGATCCATGTAAAATACCTTGAAATATCTAATAAGTGCCTATGTATTTTATCTCTTAATCAAAATAAAAGTAAAAAAAATGTGTAAATAACAATTTAAAGAAATGTTAATAAAAGAAAACTTTGATGGGCCTTTCAAAATGACTTTGTGAAAAATCATGCTCAGTATTTAAGTGAGAGATACCTGTTGTCTTCCAAATTACACTTAATTCTTGTATTATGTCCTGGCTTTTTCCAAGAATCTGTCACAATGTCTCTTGTCTACAGAGCAAAAGTTTAAAAAAACTAATGTTTCTTATCTAATATATTATTTACATCTTTTCTTTTACTTCTGGCTCCTTTTATTCCTCTTTGCATCACTCCCAGCTATTTCTTTCAATTCATCTTTCAGTAAGGCTATTAGTTATTAGTTCTATAGTATTTGCATTCCTCTATTAAAGCTATTTACAAAATTTTCATAGTCTGTCAAACAGCATCTAATGAAAGTCTTTTAATTTTCTTTTCTTTAACACCATCTCTTTCAGTTTTGCAAACTTGTTATTTTTCATCTTTTCCTTCAGTCTGTCTGTGTGTTCTTTTCTAGCCCTCTTTGCATCTCTCTCAAACACCTCCTTAGCTTTCCTTTTTGATGGCATCTTAACTATGTTTGATCTTACACTGCAAAAAATGATCTCTTGTTGAGAGAAAATATCTTTAATATGGGTGAATTTATCTATTATTTCTTATTAGAAGTTTACTAGAACTCAAATATAAGATTATTTAGCTTACTTTGAGACGCTTTTACTAATTTCAAGCCTTAAATTTTCTTATTCTATTGGCAGATCATTTTGCTCATTTTAAGCATTCAATTCTAGAAAGAAGCAAAATTATCTGCCAATAGAATAAGAAAATTTAAGGCTTGAAATTAGTAAAAGCGTCTCAAAGTAAGCTAAATAATCTTATATTTGAGTTCTAGTAAACTTCTAATAAGAAATAATAGATAAATTCACCCATATTAAAGATATTTTCTCTCAACAAGAGATCATTTTTTGCAGTGTACACCCTGTAAGTACAAAATTCACGTACGCGGTGCCAGGTCACGCAATAGCTATTTTTTGCTCTGTCATGCTCAGTGTTGCCAGATACTGCTGACGTTTTCCAGCCCAAAATATGTTCAAAACCCACCAAAATGCCCTTGAAACCGCCCAATCTGGCAACAGTGCTCCTGAGTCGCAGTCAAGACGTGTTCCACGCTCAGCTGGCATAAAACTCCGCGAGTCCGGCTGTATTGAGCTGTCGGTCTCGTGCAAGGCGATTAAAACCGACTAGACCCCCCCCCCCAATGATTTTTAATGCAAAAATAGACGTTTTGTGAAGATGATATTTTTTGCGACAGAATCCGCGGAATTCCGCGAAAATTTCACAGCCCTGTATAGCACATTTCTCCCCCAAATCAACACATTTTGAAATGAAATAAAATAATCGCAACTTCATGAGAGCCCAGTTCTGGGCCCTCCCCATTCCTGGGCCCGGGACAACATACCCGTTTGTCCCCCCCTGTCGGCGGGCCAGTATGTATGTATGTATGTATGTATGTATGTATAAGGAAGCTAGATAATCAATTTATATTGACTAAAGAAGAGGGGTAGGATAAAATAAGTTTTTACTTCAGCCCACGGTAAACTCAAAACTGCTTAGTGTGTCCTTGTTTGTATTTTTGTTTTCTTTTGTTTTGATTTTGATATATTATTATTACCTATATTATTTATGGTTTATTTTCTAATTTAGTGGCTTTTTACTTGTTCTTGTTGCAAATGCTGTTTTGCTTTTCTTATTTTCTGCTTATTTATTCATTGTTTGTTTACATGTTCAAAATAAACTATCATCATCATCACTTCTGGTTCAGTGATTTCGCCTTCATATTCAGTTGCAACAAAAAACAAAATTTCACACACATATATAAAAAAAATCTGAGAAACTTTGGACTGATCTCATGATGGTGTGATCCAAATTTAATGATGATTGGACAGAATTGTAAAAGAAAAGGCAAAAACAAAGAAAAAATTAAAAGAAAAGAAAACCCATTTTTAAAATACAGTTATGAAGATAGATTATGATATAAACTAACAATTCATGTGAATAATTGAAATAAGGCGCTCACACAACTAAGATATCCATCTCCAAAAGTCACTTTCTATGCAGAATGGACGATTTCATAGAGGCCACCATTGCAAATATTTTAACCAATCAGAAAAATCCCCGGGCGGCACGGTGGTGTAGTGGTTAGCGCTGTGGCCTCACAGCAAGAAGGTCCGGGTTCGAGCCCCGTGGCTGGCGAGGGCCTTTCTGTGTGGAGTTTGCATGTTCTCCCCGTGTCCGCGTGGGTTTCCTCCGGGTGCTCCGGTTTCCCCCACAGTCCAAAGACATGCAGGTTAGGCTAACTGGTGACTCTAAATTGACCGTAGGTGTGAATGTGAGTGTGAATGGTTGTCTGTGTCTATGTGTCAGCCCTGTGATGACCTGGCGACTTGTCCAGGGTGTACCCCGCCTTTCGCCCGTAGTCAGCTGGGATAGGCTCCAGCTTGCCTGCGACCCTGTAGAAGGATAAAGCGGCTAGAGATAATGAGATGAGATGAGATGAGAAAAATCCCCCCGATCGTTTCCAGCAATGCTTTGACGTCATTTGAGTGCAAGACACAGAAGGTCCACATAGCGAGTAAGACTTGAAGCTGCTTCTGGCTGGAGATTATTTCATTAAAAGTTTATATGAAAAAAAATGAAATTCCATTTCTCTCACAAAAAAGTAGAGGGGGAAATATAATACTGATGTCACTGATAAACAGTGAGGGAATAGTGAACAGCTGATGTATTTCTATATGACTGAATGCAGGGAGGTAACTTTTCATATTTATATCCCCGGTACAAGTTCTGCAGACTGTAACCTTGCTAGACAACCTACAAACAGATCTGCATACAATCTGACTTAACTAAATCTGTTGAAGAGGCAAGTGCATGAGTTTTTCCATGTTCCTGGCAGCAAAAGCATTTGTTAGCACGCTTAGCATGCTCTCGACTCATTCATGAAAAACTTCCTCGTCAAGACATCACCAGGCTAGCCTACTGTAATTATGGTAGTAGACAGTCCAACCCCCGCAGAAAGAGGGTAAACAAAGACTGCTTCACGCAGCTCATGTGCTCGGAACATTTTGAAGAAAATTGTTTCACTCAAACAACTCGGATGCACCGGCATTAGGAATAGCATACAAGCCAGCACTGAATCCAGATGCGGTTCCCACAATCTTCGGCCAAAAAGCAGACAAGACAAACGAGACAACACGGTCAGTAGTCCGCAAAAGAGAAGTTCAAAGAGTAAGAAAACACTTTTTATGGCTTCCCTAAGTTTTTATTAAACATGATGTTATTTTGAGTTCCTTTGGGCATAAACATAATAATTGCTAATGCAGCTAAGTGGCTTGATTGTTGGGTGTCTTGCTTTGATTCAGTGTTATCAGAAAAGCCTCGGTAATGGCTAACTAAAACAACTCTATAAATATTGTTCATTTGTGTGTAACTAATTGATAGGGTAATGCTTGTTTATTATGATCATCATTGTTATTCATGTCATTGTCCAAAATACTCGAGGAAATCAGTGAAGAAAATGTCGCTGGCGCTATGGTCCATTTTGTCGAATACGGCTGTGTATTGTAAGTGACGTCACACTTTACATAAACCATTTGGAGTTCTTTTAGGTTTACAGGAATTTGTTTGTGGAATAGCCGACCTCGATCAGTGCAATCTAGTCAAACATGATCATTTTAAGAAACAGGTGAAGCAGTTTTTATGGAGTAAATTCCAAACCCAGTTTTATGATGTGTATATAACTACTTTTTAATCATTTTGGTGCCATTTCTGTAGTCTAGTTGTACTCTGTGATAATTACAGTTAGCATATTTTTTTTGTTTATGACTTTCATCATTGTTTATACAATTGTCAATTTATTATTGTCTCTTATATTTTATTGTTTCCTGCTGTCATCAAGAGGACTACATTGGAACTAAGTGTATTTTATATTTTGTGTTATCCTCGGTGCTATTTATACTGTATCTTTTACAGGTATGAATTTTACCAAATAAATCCATACCATGCCAGCAGCTCGGGTGTTTCTGGCAATATTTCCGCCTTTTTTTGTACAAGTGCATCTTCCTGTAATGCTCAGATGAATCCTGTATAGTAAAGCAGTGTTTGTTTACCCTCTTTCTGTTTTGCCACAGGGGTTGGACTGCCTACTATGGTAATTACGGTACACTAGCCTGGGGACGTCTTGATGAGGAAGTTTTTCATGAATAAGTCGAGAGCATGCTAAGCATGCTAACGAGTAATATAACACATAGTTTCAGCCTCGTTTTACAGGTAAAGAGTTCAGGTTTGTCCATAATTCATGGTTGCAACTCATTATTACACTATTTCAGATGTATAGTGAAAAAATCGACATTGTCACCTTAGTAGACCTTTCACTTTGCCCCTTCAGTACTGAAGTATACACTCAGCCTTGCACCCAAATGACGTCATACATCGCCCTTCCAACAGGCAACATGGCAGCCTCCTGGTGGCATTAGAGCAGCGATACAAAAACGCTCACAACTTTCTTATAAATGGTCAAATATGCCTGAAACTTTTCTTACGGGCTCTCAATATTACAAGCTACCAACCCATGCATGTATTTACTTTGCATTTTCGATTCCTTTAATTAAATTCCAAAATCACCAACTTCCTGACTGGTTAACTGCAAATTCCTCTCAGCACCTTCAAAAGAATCAAGAGGCTCAAGTTATGAGCAGTCTTACTATTTTTTAATTGTAGCCCCCCCTAGAGGGGATTTATACAATAAAAAATTACAAAGTTTGATCAAAATCCATTACACCGTTGCTGAGATATTCCCTCACATTCTGTGTAGTGACTTAGCCACTTATGGACAAACCATCCATGATATGAAAAATCTGATAAACAAGTTTGTTTGGGTTAGTCTCCAGATGCTCTCTTCCAAAATTCTTGGTTATGGGACAAGATTTGTAGGAGAAGAAGTGGGAAAATTTGTTTTTGTTAAAATTCCAAATGCTGACTTCCTCATCTCATCTCATCTCATTATCTCTAGCCGCTTTATCCTTCTACAGGGTCGCAGGCAAGCTGGAGCCTATCCCAGCTGACTACGGGCGAAAGGCGGGGTACACCCTGGACAAGTCGCCAGGTCATCACAGGGCTGACACATAGACACAGACAACCATTCACACTCACATTCACACCTACGGTCAATTCAGAGTCACCAGTTAACCTAACCTGCATGTCTTTGGACTGTGGGGGAAACCGGAGCACCCGGAGGAAACCCACGCGGACACGGGGAGAACATGCAAACTCCACACAGAAAGGCCCTCGCCAGCCCCGGGGCTCGAACCCAGGACCTTCTTGCTGTGAGGCGACAGCGCTAACCACTACACCACCGTGCCGCCCTGCTGACTTCCTGTTTGAGAAATCACAAGTTTGTTACATTAAAGGGCACGGGAGGGAAACTTGATTTGATGTTGAGCCATTCAAAAGTTACTAGCAATTTTATCCATCCATCCATCATCTGTAGCCGCTTATCCTGTACAGGGTCGCAGGCAAGCTGGAGCCTATCCCAGCTGACTATGGGCAAGAGGCGGGGTACACCCTGGACAAGTTGCCAGGTCATCACAGGGCTGACACTTAGAGGCAAACAACTATTCACACCTACGGTCAATTTAGAGCCACCAATTAGCCTAACCTGTATGCTTTTGGATTGTAGGGGAAACCAGAGCACCTGGAGGAAACCCACACAGACATAGGGAGAACATGAAAACTCCACACAGAAAGGCCCTCGTCGGCCGCTGGGCTTGAACCCAGGACCTTCTTGCTGTGAGGCGACAATGTTAACCACTACACCATCGTGCCGCCCAGCAATTTTATTGATTTGTGAATTATAGCACCACCTACAGGTGAATTTAGACACAACTTGGAAATTCGGGTAAGGGCCTTCAGTTGTGTGCAAATTTTGGTCAGAATACGTCACACAGTTGCTGAGGTATGTTCTTGCTTTCTGTTTGATGACTTTGTCATCAAATTGATTTGTGAATTATGGATGAACCATCACAAGTTTTTTAATAATTATTGAGATTCACACTCTCCTGAATAGTGAAGCGAAATTTCTAAAGATTGGCCAAAAATCCTCAGACTAATTTACCAAAGCAGTTTTTGCATATTCTGCAAATTACACTTAAACCATGAAATAAGAGGAAAATATTTTGAATGTAGGATTTATGGGTCTTGAGATATGGCCCAAAATATAAACACTTGCACTATCACGCTGACATTGGACCAATTGGGCCCATCTTGCTTGCCTGGGTTTTGGCACAGAGTACTACTACCTGTTGACCAAATTTCACATCTGTTGGACTTACAGGTTGTTTGATCTCAGCCAAAACATGGTATTGGTCCACTAAAGTGTCTCACCATGGTGGAAAAATGAACTTTCACATTGCGTTTTGAAATTATCTCATTATCTCTCTAGCCACTTTATCCTTCTACAGGGTCGCAGGCAAGCTGGAGCTATGTCTAGTATGCAAATATATATTTGTTTTACATTAAAGGTCTTAAGAAATATATATTCTTGAAGCTTATTTAACATAAGGTACCTCATGGTTACGGACACTACAGGAGGTATATAACAATCAAAATTTGGTTTCAAACAGTTTGAATTCTTGAATGTTTATACTGAAACATGAAGAATGGAGTGTAACCAAAATAGTAAAAATGATCTCTGCTTGAGAAAAATTTCCAAACTAAATACTGTATATTGAGTAGGATTTTTAATAACCGTTAAATCTTGAAAAAAAATGTCAATAGAACTTTTAATACAACTTTTGAAATCAACATAATTGACTGTTTTAAAGTAATCTAACATACACTGTACACACTATTATAAAATAGTGTGGAAGTTCTTGACATTTTGTTAACTTTTAACATTTTTCCTCAACAGTGTAAATTCTGGTGTCACATTGGTTACGGACACTACAAGTTTTATATTTTGCACTTTCGTCTTCTGAACTCATTTGAAGTTCACATGTTTGTGTTTTTTCATTAGCTGGGCCCTTACTGTCTGCAGTTGTTTCAAATTGAATTGAAAATGTCCTCTTTCATTTATTAAAAGAGGAGGTTCCAGCTTTGAAATTATGTGATCCATTGGTTCTTGTGACATATCGTCATTATCTGGCCATATGTATGTATTTCCGGGGGGGGTTGTTTTTTTTCATGTATTTCAGCCTTACGTCTACTACACATGCTATTTCAGCTACATAAACACTTATAGGCCCCTTCTTTGGTTGTAGACCAACAGCAACAAAGTATCCAGACTTGTATTCAAAAACAGTATGCTCTGATTGTTGTGATGTGCTACACCCTGGTGTTTTGCCAACCTTTCTCTGTTTCGCTTGTGCGTGTTGACATGCCGGTTTCCTCTTTGGAGCCTGTGATTTTTTGCTGTGTTTATTGTTATTAGCTCTGACACTGTCTTGAACATCTCCAACAACATGTAGGCTTCTTTTCTCCCAGGTAAAAACATTTTCAATGTTCTCACACTTGGCACTTTGTCCATTTACACAAGGGTCACAGTAGCAGCTAAGATTCCATGTGTATAGGTCATATTCATTGCCTACTGACTTAAGAGAATGGAGTTTTCATGTTCCTGTCAATGTTTGAACATTAGTTTCTGGCCTATTTCTATTCACATTTCCAACAAAAAGAAATTCTCTTCTTGATACTGTGTTTCTGTCTTCATCAGTTGCTTCAATTTGAAGTTTTTCTTGACAAAAATTGTACACATCTTCAGCAGTACCCATGACTTCTCTCTTACTTATCACTGCACGGTAACAAGCATTCTTAACTGTAGCACCTAAACCGTCACATTTTTTCCATGAGACTTCTCAAAGTAATTTCGTATTACCTGTGGTTTCTTTCTAAGACTGATATCTGTGAAAGCCTTTTTGCCTTTATACCGCGCTGTGCAACCGTCTGTCCTTTCATGAACCTCATCTACTTTCACCTCTCTGCTCTGTAGTGTATCCAAGGCCTGATTTTCAAAGACAACAGCTAAATCTGCATTGTGTTTTGTTTCTTCACTGATACCAATGATGACATGCTTACCTATCAATGTTTTGTAATTTCAGTATGCTTATAAATTATTATATTAATAATAGAAAAGTTGGTATATCTTGTAGTGCCTGAAACCTTATTAAAAGGTTGAGAAAATGGTCCAATTACTTTAAAAGTATCCATTTTTATGGCAATTGAGCTGTTCCAGTACATGATGTTAAATATTGCTTAGAGTGAAAAGTGACACATAGGCTTTTGTTTGACCAGATTTGTCATGAAAAGACCTTAGATAGAATAAATTCTGTTCCAAAGTCAAATGTTCTTGAAGCTAAAGTTTTTGTACAGGCCAATTTCTTCATGTTATGTGGTTGTTGTAAGCATTTTTACAAACTAAACAGCAGATCTTGTGTAATTTTTTACATACATTTGAAATAATGAAAAAAGCAGACAGGTATACGTATGTAGCAGTTCGTAGGAGGGGGAGGAGCACAGAAAGAGGGCAGGCCAGAATAAAGTTCCAAAACTGTTTTATTTTTGCTCTTTTCAGACACAAAAATCCACTCTCCAAGCCATGCACGCACACATACACACACAAGTCGTCTGGTTGGGGAGAGAGCTCACTTCCTCTGCTCTCTCTCTCCTTATATAGGGCGTGGTTGCTGGGAAGACACACAAACACAGGTTAATTGACATCAGGTGTAGTGATTCTGCCACTTACCTTCCCTGACTCCGCCCTCCGGTCACAGACCGACGCTTGACCACGCCCCTGCTCTCACATACCCCCACCGCCCGACTCAGGCCAGGCAGCCGTCCGGCCTGCAGCTGACTCCCCCCCCCTTGACGGGAGAGGAAGTCTGCCATGACCATCTGCGCCCCCAGCCTGTGGACCACCTTGAAATTAAAGGGCTGGAGTGCCAGATACCAACGGGTGATCCGCGCATTGGCATCCTTCATGTGGTGGAGCCACTGGAGGGGCACGTGGTCCGAACAGAGGGTGAAAGGCCGCCCCAGGAGGTAGTAGCGGAGGGCGAGGACTGCTCACTTGATCGCCAGGCACTCCTTTTCAATGGTGCTGTAGCGCCCCTCATGCACCGACAGCTTCCTACTTATGTACAGCACGGGGCAGTCCTCCCACTCCAGCTCCTGGGACAGAACGGCCCCCAGCCCTCTGTCCAACATGTCCGTCTGCAACGTAAAGGGGAGAGAAAAGTCAGGGGAGTGTAACAGTGGCCCCCCGCACAGTGCAGCCTTCACCTCAGAGAAAGCCCGCTGGCATTGCTCCGTCCACTGGACCAGATCTGGTGCTCCCTTTTTAGTGAGATCAGTCAGCAGGCTGGTGACATCCGAATAATTAGGTATAAACCTACGATAGTAGCCAGCCAGCCCCAGGAACTGTCTCACCCCCTTTTTTGGTCTTGGGCCTTGGGCAGGCCGCAATTGCTGCTGTCTTGTTAATTTGGGGACGCACCTGCCCATTGTCCAAGTGGAAGCCCAGATCGCACGCTTCTTCGGGTTGGCTGAGAGACCCGCCCACCTCAGTGACCTAAGGACGGCCCTCAGGTGTTGTAGGTGCCACGGCCAGTCATTACTATAAATAATGATGTCGTCGAGGTACGCGGCCACATAGGTGGAGTGGGGGCAGAGGACCCTATCCATCAGCCGCTGAAACGTAGCGGGCGCCCCAAACAGACCAAAAGGAAGTGAGACAAATGTGTAAGCCGAATGGTGTGGAAAAGGCCATTTTTTTCTCGGGATAATGGAGTCAAGGGGATCTGCCAATAACCCTTTGTCAAATCCAGTGTTGAGTAAAAGCGAGCTGTGCCTACTCGATTGAGCAACTCATCAATACGAGGCATTGGGTACGCGTCGAATTTAGACACCGCGTTGACTTTTCTATAGTCTACACAGAACCGGACCGACCCGTCGGCCTTGGGTACCAAGACCACCGGGCTGCTCCAGTCACTGTGGGACTCCTCGACGATGCCCATTTCGAGCATGGCCTTGAGTTCTTCCCGAACCACTTTTTTCTTGTGTTCGGGTAGCCTGTAAGGGCGGCTACACACTACCACCCCCGGGGGCGTCTCAATTTGGTGCTCTGTGAGGTCGGTGCGGCTGGGCAGGGGCGAGAACATGTCCGAAAACTCGGTCTGCAACTGGGCAACCTCTGCGAGTTGGGTCGGGGAGAGGTGGTCTCCACAGGGGACCGGAGAGGTACGCGATGCCAATGCTCCCTTTTGAACCTCCGGCCCCAGCTCCGCCTTCTCCGGAACCACCGACAACAACGCCACGGGGACCTCCTTGTTACAGAGTTTGAGCAGATTGAGGTGGTAAATCTGTAGTGCCCCACCCCTGTCCGTTCGCCTCACCTCGTAGTCGACGTCCCCAACTTGCCGTGTGACCTCAAAGGGTCCTTGCCACTTGGCGATCAATTTGGAGCTCGATGTGGGCAACAGTACGAGTACTATATCTCCCGGTGCAAACTCCCTAAGGCGCGTATCCCTGTCGTACAGGCGGGTTTGCTGTTCTTGGGCCTGCCGCAAATTCTCCTGGGTTAGGTGTGTGAGTGTGTGGAGTTTTGCGTGCGGGTCAATAACGTATTGAATTTCATTTTTACTTGGTGAAGGTCCCTCCTCCCAATTTTCTCGCAGCACATCTAGAATGCCACGCGGCTTACGCCCATATAACAATTTGAACGGGGAGAACCCCGTGGAGGCTTGGGGGACCTCTCGCACTGCAAATAACAAGGGTTCAAGCCATTTATCCCAATTATGTGTGTCCTCACTTACTCGTCTCGTCTCGTCTTCTTCCACTTATCCAGGACCGGGTCGCGGAGGCAGCAGTCTAAGCATGGAAGCCCAAACTTCCCTTTCCCCAGACACCTCGGCCAGCTCCTCGGGAAGAACACCGAGGCGTTCCCAGGCCAGCCGAGAGACATAGTCCCTCCAGCGTGTCCTGGGTCTTCCCCGGGGCCTCCTCCCGGGGGGACATGCCTGGAACACCTCCCCAGGGAGGCGTCCAGGAGGCATCCGAAAAAGATGCCCGAGCCACCTCAGCTGGTTCCTCTCGATGTGGAGGAGCAGCGGCTCTACTCCGAGCTCCTCCCGAGTGACTGTGCTTCTCACCCTATCTCTAAGGGAGCGCCCAGCCACCCTGCGAAGGAAACTCATTTCAGCCGCTTGTATCCGCGATCTTGTTCTTTCTGTCATTACCCAAAGCTCATGACCATAGGTGAGAGTCGGAACGTAGATCGACCGGTAAATTGAGAGCTTCGCCTTTTGGCTCAGCTCCTTCTTCACCACGACGGACCGGTAAAGCGACCGCATCACTGCGGAGGCTGCACCGATCCGCCTGTCGATCTCACGCTCCATCCTTCCCTCACTCGTGAACAAGATCCCGAGATACTTAAACTCCTCCACTTGAGGCAGGACTTCTCCACCAACCTGGAGAGGGCAAGCCACCCTTTTCCGGTCGAGAACCATGGCCTCGGACTTGGAGGTGCTGATTCTCATCCCAGCCGCTTCACACTCGACTGCAAACTGCCCCAGTGCATGCTGAAGGTCCTGGTTTGAAGAAGCCAACAGGACAACATCATCCGCAAAAAGCAGAGATGAAATCCTGTGGTTCCCAAACAGGATTCCTTCCGGCCCCTGGCTGCGCCTAGAAATTCTGTCCATAAAAATTATGAACAGAACCGGTGACAAAGGGCAGCCCTGACGGAGTCCAACATGCACTGGGAACAGGTCTGACTTACTGCCGGCAATGCGAACCAGACTCCTGCTCCGTTCGTACAGGGACCGGACAGCCCTTAGCAAAGAGCCCCGAACCCCGTACTCCCGAAGCACCCCCCACAGAATACCACGGGGGACACGGTCGAATGCCTTCTCCAGATCCACAAAGCACATGTGGACTGGTTGGGCAAACTCCCATGAACCCTCGAGCACCCTATGAAGGGTATAGAGCTGGTCCAGTGTTCCGCGACCAGGACGAAAACCGCATTGTTCCTCCTGGATTCGAGGTTCGACTATTGGTCGAATTCTCCTCTCCAGTACCCTGGAGTAAACTTTCCCTGGGAGGCTGAGAAGTGTGATTCCCCTATAATTGGAGCACACTCTCCGGTCCCCTTTCTTAAAAAGAGGGACCACCACCCCAGTCTGCCACTCCAGAGGCACTGTCCCCGACCGCCACGCGATGTTGCAGAGGCGTGTCAACCAAGACAGCCCCACAACATCCAGAGACTTAAGATACTCAGGGCGGATCTCATCCACCCCCGGTGCCTTGCCCGGTGTCCTCACTTACAAATTTTTTAATTATATTTTTGAGGGTGCGATTGAACCGTTCAACTAAACCATCTGTTTGTGGGTGATAAACGCTGGTGCGGATCGGCTTAATTCCTAATAACCCATACAGTTCGTTCAGTGTATGTGACATAAACGAGGTGCCTTGGTCAGTCAGAATCTCTTTCGGGATTCCAACTCGGGAGATGATGCAGAAGAGCGCTTCCGCAATGCTGCATGCTGAGATATTGCGAAGAGGCACTGCTTCCAGGTATCGCGTTGCATAGTCCACCAGAACTAAAATAAAGCGGTACCCTCGTGTTGACCAATCTAATGGCCCGATGAGATCCATCCCAATTCTTTCGAACGAGGTCTCGATTAATGGGAGAGGGCGCAAAGGCGCTTTTGGGATGGCCGCTGGATTTACTAACTGGCATTCGCGGCATGCCATACACCACCTAAGAACATCGCTGGGAATCCCTGGCCAATAGAACCGGGCCATTAGTCGGGCTAGTGTCTTATCCTGCCCTAAGTGTCCAGCCATGGGATTAAAGTGAGCTGCCTGGAATAGCAATTCCCGGCGGCTCTTTGGAATCAAAAGCTGTGTGACTTGCTCTTTAGTCTGAGTGTCCTGTGTCACTCGGTATAATCAATCCTTCATAATAGAAAAATAGGGGAAGGACAGGGTGGTGTTTGGCTGGAGCGTTTGACCATCGATTACTCTCACTTGGTCAAATGCATGCCGCAGAGTCTCGTCTCGCAATTGCTCTAACGGAAAATCCGCGAGGGATTCCCCGAGAGAGGGAGGAGGAGCCGGCGGCTCCTCACTCTGACACGGAGATGACATAGATGGCTCTGTGACAGCTGCTCCCGCCAATGCGACACCGGGACCTCCCCCTGCTGAACTACGGCAGGACCCACTCTTCATTAAATGGCTCATTAACTCCCCGAATCCCGGCCAATCAGTCCCCAAAATTATCAAGTGGGTGAGGCAAGGATTAACCGCCACCTTTACTCTAAATTTTTCCCCTCTGAAAAAAATGTGGACCGACACTAAAGGGTAGCTGTGAGCATCCCCGTGCACACACAACACCTTCACCCCCTGTGCTCCCCCCAATGCCTCATCTTGCACCAGGCTTTGGTGAATTGAGGTCTGATTACAGCCAGAGTCCACCAACGCCTGATATGTATCCCCTTGGATACTCACCGGTATGCGATACGCTCCGGCCCGATCGAGGGCGGCTCCTGGCGCGTTGGGGATCCGAAGCACCGCGCCCACTTCCATTGCCAAGCACTGCTGTTGGAGGTGGTCCAGCTCCCCGCAGCACCAGCAAACCGGCCCGGGCTTCCTCTCTGCACTGGCGTTCTGGGGCTCACTCACCTGGGAGGGGGAAGAGACAGACACAGAAGGGAGAAACGGGAGGGCACCGCAGGTGTGACGAGCTGGCTGGCGTGGGGCCGGCCCCCGCCTCCGTGGTGGAGGAAGGGGCGAGGATGAGACACAGGAGGGGAGAGAGAGAGGAGGGGGAAGAAGAGGAGACACGCTGTCCTGCCATCAGAACAGCCGCCAAATGGTCCTCCGCCAACTCGATGGCCTGATCCAGCAACGCCGGGTGGTGGCACTGGATCCACTCCACGGTTCCCTCTGGTAGGCGGGCGATGAACTGCTCCAGTACCACCTGATCAATGATCCCCTCGGCGTCGCGGTTGTCGGCCCTCAACCACCCCCAGCAGGCATCCTGGAGCTGCTGGCCAAATGCAAATGGCTGGCCTACTTCCTCCAGACGCAGAGTGCAGAAGCGCTATTGCTGTTGTTCAGGGGTGCGCCCCACCCACTGGAGGACGGCCCGGCGAAGGTCTGCGTAGACCAGCCGGCGATCGGCAGGGAGCTGTAGCGTGGCCAGCTGCGCCTCGCCCGTTAGCAGGGGGAGGAGGCGCGCTGCGTGCTGTTCCACCAGCCAGCCCAAGGCCTCTGCTGTCTGCTCGAAGAGTGTGAGGAAGGCCTCGGGGTCGTCATGCGGGCCCATCTTAGTGAGGGTGAGGGGAGAAGGGCCCACGGTGGTGGAGGTGGTGGACCCCGCCGATGCGAGGAGGTGCCGGAACACCTGTCGGTCTTCCTGCTGCGCCAGCACCAGGGCCTCGAACCGGTGCTCCTGCTCCTTTCGGAGGGTGACTAGCGCCTGGTTCTGGCTCTGCTGGGCCGTGGTGAGGGCGTGGACCAGGTCTGCGAAGGGGGAGGACTCCATGAGGCTGTTCTTTTCCTGTGCTCGATCCCGGGTTTCAGCACCACTGTAGCAGTTAGTAGGAGGGGGAGGAGCACAGAAAGAGGGCAGGCCAGAAAGTTCCAAAGCTGTTTTATTTTTGCTCTTTTCAGACGCAAAAATCCACTCTCCCAGCCATGCACACACACACACACACACACACACACACACACACACAAGTCGTCTGGTTGGGGAGAGAGCTCACTTCCTCTGCTCTCTCTCTCCTTATATAGGGTGTGGTCGCTGGGAAGACACACAAACACAGGTTAATTGACATCAGGTGTAGTGATTCTGCCACTTACCTTCCCTGACTCCGCCCTCCGGTCACAGACCGATGCTTGACCACGCCCCCGCTGCCACAATATAATTTTGGTTACGGACACTACATAAAATATATGAATTGAGTCATGGTTTTATATACATATCTGGGGCATCACTGAACCTTGCAACATTGTTGGTTTCCATTGCTTAGGGCTTTTGGCAGGATTTTATGATAGTATTTGACCAGCCATGAACTGTTTTCATACAGATTCTTCATCAGAACTGAGCTGTGTACTTTTCTCAGAAATGAGACCTTTTGGATGATGCAACATGACATCGTAAATATTGTTGCATCATCCAAAATCTTTGTATTTTCCAACAGTGGACAGATGATGCAATATTGCACAATGAAAAAAAAAAAAAACCCTTTTTGATCAAGAAATCAAAATATAAGCCAATAATAAGTCAGAAATTTTTCATACTGAAATTTGGCAGCAATTTTTGTAGTGTTCGTAACCTTTCCAAGCTCAAAAAATACAACTTTAACTGAACTTATATTAAAATATTTTGGCTTTCTTGCTTAACCAATAAAGATGTTTAAAACTGATAAAGATTGTTGTTCTATGATAAATACATGAAAAGATAGAACTGCCTGGTTACGGACACTACAAATTTTTGTTTCAAATTCAGAATTTGAATCCCATAAATGTAATCTTTGCTTGCAAAAAAAGTAATCATTCTGGGAGTCATAATCAAAAATGAGTCGAACAAGTTAATTTTCATTCTTAAACTCTGTTGTTTGCACTTTTTTACAAGCATATAACAAAGAATACCCTTTGCAGTTTAGAGTTTTTGGCAAAAGCACCTCTCTCTGTTATTCAGCCATAACTTTCTCTAATATCCACCAATTTTCTTGACTTAAGTACTAAAATTTAGCTAAGGAAATGCTCTAATAGCATAAATATATTTTAGTAAAAAAAATGCATCAAAAAACCACAATTTATTTAAGTTTGAAAAATTCATTTTTTTGAAATGAGACAGCATAACGCTCAAAAATGGCCATTTTTGGGTGACGTTTGTACTAACAACTCAAAAACGCTTTAAGATATCCATGTGAAATTTGGTGGCCATTAAAAGTGGTCAACATCAACAATCTTGAATATCAAAAACAAATTCTAGATGATTTAGTTAGTCTTTTACCTGCATATAACGTTAAAAATGTGGTTAAAAGTTCTGAATGTCCACAGTCCGAGTGCCAACAGCTTTGCCCACCACTCCAATCATATCGGGCAGCTTTGTGGGGCTTTGAACAGCTGTCACCGTTGTCTGATTTCCTCGATATACCAGGGCAATGCCTAATCCAATCAGTAAAAGTCCTGTAATCATGGTTCCGAATAGGTAGATATCTTCAATGTCCTCCACAGAAAGAATCGCCAGGCACACGACCCGCCACCGCTCCCACGCGTCCATCGTGTAACCAGCCGCAAACGTTCCGGCAGGACAGACGGGTTCCCCCGAACCCAAACTTCTCGTCGAGAAAACTGTGTCAATTTCATTAGGAGACCAGTTTATCAATTCCATGCTTTTTTTAGTTTAGAAAGTAATGCAGGGAGAGTCTCTTCAAAAAGTACAGCAGACGAGACAAGACACAGAAGCACAAGCAGGGAAAAAAGGAGGGAGAGGGAGAGCAGAAAATGTGACCGCCTTCCGTGGAAGCACAGAGAGGAAAAAAAATTGGGGGACGCACCTGCCCATTGCCCAAGTGGAAGCCCAGATACCGTACTTCCACCCACCAAATCGCACACTTCTTCGGGTTGGCTGTGAGACCCACTCGCCTCAGCGACCTAAGGACGGCCCTCAGGTGTTGTAAATGCCGCGGCCAGTCATTACTATAAATAATAATGTCGTTGAGGTATGCGGCCGCATAGGTGGCATGGGGGCGGAGGACCCTATCCATAAGCCGCTGGAACGTAGTGGGCACCCCAAACAGCCCAAAAGGAAGTGTGACAAACTGGTGTAAGTCAAACGGTGTGGAAAAGGTCGTTTTCTCTCGGGATAATGGAGTCAAGGGGATCTGCCAATATCCCTTTGTCAAATCCAGTGTCAAATAAAAACGAGCCATGCCTAGTCGATCAAGCAACTCGTCAATATGAGGCATTGGGTATGCATCGAATTTAGACACCGCGTTGACTTTTCTGTAGTCCACACAGAACCGGACCGACCCGTCGGCCTTGGGAACCAAGACCACCGGGCTGCTCCAGTCACTGTGGGACTCCTCGATGATGCCCATGTCAAGCATGGCCTCGAGTTCTTCCCGAACCACCTTTTTTTTGTGTTCGGGCAGTCTGTAAGGGTGGCTGCGCACTACCACCCCCGGGGGTGTCTCAATGTGGTGTTCTATGAGGTGGGTGCGGCCAGGCAGGGGCGAGAATACATCAGAAAATTCTGCCTGCAACTGGGCGACCTCCATGAGTTGGGTCGGAGAGAGGTGGTCTCCACAGAGGACCAGAGTGGTGGGCGATGTCAATTTTACTTTTTGAACCTCCGGCCCCAGCTCCGCCTTCTCTGGAACCACCGACACCAACGCCATGGGGACCTCCTCATTCCAAAGTTTTAAGAGATTGAGGTGGTAAATCTGTAATGCCCCACCCCTGTCCATTCGCCGCACCTCATAGTCGACATCCCTGACTCGCCGTGTGACCTCAAAGGGTCCTTGCCACTTGGCGATCAATTTGGAGCTTGACATGGGCAACAGCACGAGCACTTTATCTCCCGGTGCAAACTCCCTAAGGCGCGTGCCCCTGTCGTACAGGCGGATTTGCCATTCTTGAGCCTGCCGCAAATTCTTCTGGGTTAGGTGTGTGAGTGTGTGGAGTTTTGCGCACAGATCAATAATGTACTGAATTTCATTTTTGCTCGGTGAAGGTCCCTCCTCCCAATTTTCCCACAGCACATCTAGGACGCCACGCGGCTTATGCCCATATAATAATTAGAATGGGGAGAACCCCGTGGAGGCTTGTGGGACCTCTTGCACTGCGAAAAGTAGGGGCTCAAGCCATTTATCCCAGTTACGTGCGTCCTCGCTTACAAATTTTTTAATTATGTTTTTGAGGGTGCGATTAAACCGTTAGACTAAGCCGTCCATTTGTGGGTGATAAACACTGGTGCGGATTGGCTTGATTCCCAGTAACCCATACAGTTCGCGCAGTGTGCATGACATAAACGTAGTGCCTTGATCAGTCAGAATCTCTTTGGGGATTCCGACTCAGGAGATGACGCGGAAGAGCACTTCTGCAATACTATGTGCGGAGATATTGCGAAGCGGCACTGCTTCCAGATATCGCGTTGCATAGTCCACCAGAACTAAAATAAAGCAATACCCTCGTGTTGACCGATCTAATGGCCCGATGAGATCCATCCCAATTCTTTCGAACGGGGTCTCGATTAATGGTAGAGGGCGCAAAGGCACTTTTGGAATGGCCACTGGATTTACTAACTGGCATTCGCAGCATGCCGTACACCACCTACGGACATAGCCGCGAATCCCTGGCCAATAGAACCGGGCCATTATTCGGGCTAGTGTCTTATCCTGCCCTAAGTGTCCAGCCATGGGATTAAAGTTAGCCACCTGGAATACCAATTCCCGGTGTCTCTTTGGGATCAAAATTTGTGCTATCGGCTCCTTAGTCTGAGTGTCCTGCGTCACTCGGTATAATCTATCCCTCATAATGGAGAAATAGGGGAAGGATGGGGCGGCGTTTGGCTGGAGCGTTTGACCATCGATTACTCTCACTTGGTCAAACACATGCCGCAGAGACTCGTCTCGCGACTGCTGTAATGGAAAATCAGCAAGGGATTCCCCGAGAGAGGGAGGAGGAGCCGGCGGCTCCTCGCTCTGACGCAGTGATGATGTAGCTCTGTGACAGCTGCTCCCACTAATGCCACACCGGGTCCTCCCCCCGCCAAACTACGGCAGGACCCACTCTTCACTAAATGAGTCATTAGCTCCCGAAATCCCGGCCAATCAGTCCCCAAAATTATCGAGTGGGTAAGGCGAAGATTAACCGCCGCCTTTACACTAAATTTCTCCCCTCGAAATAGAATGTGGACTGACACTAAAGGGTAGTTGTGAACATCCCCGTGCACACACAACACCTTCACCAATTGTGCTCTCCCCAATGCCTCGTCTTGCACCAGGCAGGCTTTTGTTTTCTTTTGTATATATAGTTTATTATGGTGGAAAGTCACATTTGATTAGCAGTGGTATAGAGGGTTAGGATTGGATAAGTTATTACTTCTTCCTAATCCTTTCTGAACATTGTTATGTTATTGCCTTGTGGCTACGCTATTCTGTTTGTTTATGATGATGTTTTGATTATTGTATTTTTTATTTAAATTTTTATATCTTCTTTATTGTTCAGAATAAAGTAATCAATCAATCAATCAATCAATCAATCAATCAATCAATCAATCAATCAGGCTTTGGTGGATTGAGGTCTGATTACAGCCTGAGTCCACCAAAGCCTGATACGTATCCCCTTGGATACTCACCGGTATGCGATACGCTCCGGCCCGATCGAGGGCGGTCCCTGGTGCATAGGGGATCCGGACCACTGCGCCCACCTCCATCACCGAGCACTGATGCTGGAGGTGCCCCGGCTCCCCGCAGCGCCAGCAAACCGGCCCAGGCTCTCTCTCTGCACCGGTGTTTCAGAGCTCACTCACCTGAGGGGGGGGAGACACAGACATGGAAGCAGGAAATGGTAGGGCACCGCGGGTGCGGCGGGCCGGCTGGGGTGGAGGCGGCCCCCGCCTCCATGGTGGGGGAATGGGGTGAGGACGAGAAACAGAAGGGGGAAGAGAGAGAGAAGAGAGGGGAGAAGAGGAGACACGCTGTCCTGCCGTCGGAACAGCCGCCATATGGTCCTCCGCCAACTCGATGGCCTGATTCAGCGACGCCGGGCGATGGCACTGGACCTACTCTGCTGCTCCTTCTGGAAGTCAGGCGATGAACTGTTCCAGTGCCACCAGGTCGAGGATTCCCTCGGCGTCGTGGTTGTCGGCCCTCAGCCACCGCCGGCAGGTGTCCCGGAGTTGCTGGCCAAACGCGAACGGCCGGCCAACCTCCTCCAGGCGCAGCGCGCGGAAGCACTGCCGTTGCTGCTCCGGGGTGCACCCCACGCATTGGAGGATGGTCCTGCGGAGGTCTGCGTAGGCCAGCCGGCTGTCAGCAGGGAGCTGTAGTGCGGCCAGCTGCGCCTCGCTCATTAGCAGGGGAAGGAGGCACGCCGTGCGCTGTTCCACCGGCCAACCCCACGCCTCTGCTGCCTGCTCAAACAGAGCGAGGAAGGCTTCAGGGTCATCGTGTGGACCCATCTTCGTTAGGGTGAGGTGGGGAGGGTCTGCGGCGGTGGTGATGGAGGACCCCGCCGACATCAGCAGGTGCCGGAACGCCTGGCAGTCTTCCTGCTGCGCCAGCACCAGGGCTTCAAACCATTCTTCCTGCTCCTTCCGGAGGGTGACCAGCACCTGGTGCTGGCTCTGTTGGGCTGTGGTGAGGGCATGGACCAGGTCCTTGAAAGGGGAGGACTCCATGAGGCTGTTCTCTTCTGTACTCTGCATCCCGGGTTTCAGCACCACTGTTGCAGTCGCTTAGGGTGGGTGGAGCACAGAAGCACGGCAGGCCAGAACTGAGTTCTCAAACTCTTTATTATAGCTTTTCAGCTTTAAACTATTCACGCACGCGCGCGCACACACACACACAAGCCTCCTGGCTGGAGAGAGTCTCCCTCCTCTGCTCTCTCTCTCCTTTTTATAGGGCGTGGTCACTGGGGAAGACACACAAACACAGGTTAACTAACATCAGGTGTAGTGATTCTGCCACTTACCTTCCCTGACTCCACCCTCTGTTCACAGACCACCGCTTGACCACGCCCCCACTGCCACACCATGTTTCTGTTACACACAATAAATTAAACTCCTGGTCAGTAATAAGTTCATTAACCATTCGTGCTTTAGATGTAAGAGATCTAATATTTAATAGCCCCACCTTTAGATCAAAGGTGCTGGCAGCGGCTGTACAGTCAATATGATCTAATTTTATATTGATTAGGTTACTGGAACAAACTCTCTGAGTATTTCTATTTTTTTGTTGAGCTCGGGGAACAGACACAGTCTCGATGTAGTGGACCCTGAGTGATGACTCTGTGCAGCTAGCAGACAGTCGGTTTAGCCTGTTTGTCTGCTCCCTGGCCTTGACTCTGGATTGTCAGAAATTAATTAGGCCTGTTCTGAGACTATGAGCTATGCTGCAAGAAATGAGAGCAGCACCTTCCTGAGTGGGATGGATACCGTCCCGCCCTAACAGGCCAGCAGTGCCCTCAAAATTAGCCCAATTATCTATAAAGCCCACACTGTTTTCAGAGCACCACCTGGACAACCAGCAGTTCAGCGACCATAACCTGCTGTAAGCTACATCGCCACGCCGCATTGGGATGGGGCCAGAGCATACTACAGTATCAGACATTGCCTTCGCTAATTTAAACACCTCTACAAAGTTACTCTTAGTAACCTCAGACTGACAAAGGCGTATATCATTAGCTCCTGCATGGATAACTATCTTTGAGAACCTGTGCTTGCCTAAGAACCTAAGATTACCTGCTATGTCCGGTGCCCTGGCTCCTGGTATACACCTGACTAAAACTGCTGGCGCACCTAAAGGCTGAGCTAATTTCACGTGCCGTATAATAGAGTCCCCCATAACCAGAGCTCTTTCAGGTTTCTCAGCAGGTGCATCACTAAGGAGAGCAAAACTGTTTGACACGTGACGCGGAGAAGAGTGGTGCTCCTGTGGGTGAGCCTCAGTGGTAGCTTTGGCTCTACGCTTATGCCGCAGAGTCGTCACCCATTCGCCCCACTGTAAGGGCTCTAATGCCGGAGTTGGGGGATTACTAACTCCACCTAGGGCATCCAGACTTTCCCCTACAGAAACTACACTGTTCTCATTCTCACTGGCCTTTTCTAAAGCCGGGATATGAGCTTCTAGAACTGCAATCTTCTCCATCAGAGAACTAACTAATCTGCATTTATCACAAAGCTATTATTAGCGATGGAGGAAGAATGACTAAACATCCTGCACTCAGCACACTGAACAGGCTGAAGGTGTGCCATGATGAAAAGATTCACGTACCTTAATCGAAGATCTGTTGATATTTAAAGCAGATCCGATGTGGATGGCCTCCGCTTGTGATCTTTACGCAGGAGGAAAAAAGAACGCTTCCAGTCTTGGCATTCTTCCAAAAAAAGGGAGAAAAAAACCCAGAAAAGGAAAGCGAAAGTACAACAAAAAATGAAGAGGATACTGGAAAATTATTTGTAGAAAAAATAAAAAAAGACTAGTGATTAACGCCAACACTCATGGAAAAAAGACTCGTCGCAAACAACTCAGAAACCAGGAAAATATGTTTAAAATATTTATTTTTCTGTAAAGCTGCTTTGCAACAGTGTTTATTGTTAAAAGCGCTATACATATAAATTGAAATCAATCAATCAATCAATCAATCAATCAAGTCAATCAGTCAATTAAATCCTTTTATCCTGGTCAGTGTTGTGGTGGATCCAGAGTGGAGTGGAGTGGAGTGGGGATGGGATGCGAGTCCATTGCAGGCCATCGTGCACACAATTTTATTCTCCCTTTGGAACATTTTAGCATAGTCAGAATATTTTGGCACAGAGGAGGAAGACACAGGGAGAATATGTGGACCAACACATCACCCTGGATACTTACAGTAATACATTTATGTCTGAGGAGTTCAGTTGACTTGCTAACTTTAGGACTGCGGTTTTCATGAACAGTTTTGCACTCAAGTTTCCATCAATGAACAGTTTATAACTTCAACAAAGCAGACTTCATGTTAAAGCTAGAATGATTTTGCTGATTTCTCAGTTATACTTTGTGACTCTATAGGACACAGTTATAGAAGCAAGTTATTTATAATCACGCTATCTGTTATCACCCAAATGAGGTTGGGTTCCCTTTTAAGTTTGGTTCCTAGCGAGGTTTTTTCTTCATGTCATCTGAAGGAGTTTTTCCTTACCATAGTTGCCACAGGCATGCTCATTGGGGATAAATTAGGGATAAAATTGGCTCATGTTACAATCTTTAATTTTCTGTAAAGCTGCTTTGCGACAATGTCTCTTATTGAAAGAGCTATACAAATAAACTTGACTTGACACATCCAGTAACCTGAGCTAAATATTGAACTGGGGACCCTGGAGCTGTGAGATTGGAACGTTATTCACTACACAACCATGTGCCATTATGATGATGATGATGATGGTTATTATTATCTATCCATTATCTGTAGCTGCTTATCCTGTTCTACAGAGATGCAGGCAAGCTGAAGCCTATCCCAGCTGACTATGGGCAAGAGGCGGGGTACACCCTGGACAAGTCACCACATCATCGCAGGGCTGACACAGAGACAAACAACCATTCACGCTCACATTCACACCTGCGGTCAATTTAGAGCCACTAATTAGCCTAACCTGCATGTCTGTGGACTGTGGGGGAAACCAGAGCACTTGGAGGAAACCTACACAGACACGGGGAGAACATGCAAACTCCACACAGAAAGGCCCTTGCTGGCCGTTGGGCTAGAACTCAGAACCTTCTTGCTGTGAGGCGACAATGCTAACCACTACACCACAGTGCCGCCCATCTGCTTCTTCTTATTATTATTATTAGTATACAGTATATTATACTACAAATTTTCAATGTACAATGTAGTGTACAGCCTACAGGTGTGTTATGGAGGTTGTTGTGAGCAGTGTGTGAGTGATTATAGTGTACAGCCTACAGATGTGTTATGGAGGTTGTTGTGAGCAGTGTGTGAGTGATTGTAGTGTACAGCCTACAGGTGGTAGTGTGGTGTGTTATGGAGGTTGTTGTGAGCAGTGTGTGTGATTGTAGTGTACAGCCTACAGGTGTGTTATGGAGGTTGTTGTGAGCAGTGTGTGAGTGATTGTAGTGTACAGCCTACAGGTGGTAGTGTGGTGTGTTATGGAGGTTGTTGTGAGCAGTGTGTGAGTGATTGTAGTGTACAGCCTACAGGTGTGTTATGGAGGTTGTTGTGAGCAGTGTGTGAGTGATTGTAGTGTACAGCCTACAGGTGGTAGTGTGGTGTGTTATGGAGGTTGTTGTGAGCAGTGTGTGAGTGATTGTAGTGTTCAGCCTACAGGTGGTAGTGCGGTGTGTTATGGAGGTTGTTGTGAGCAGTGTGTGAGTGATTGTAGTGTACAGCCTACAGGTGGTAGTGCAGTGTGTTGTGGAGGTTGTGAGCAGTGTGTGAGTGATTGTAGTGTACAGCCTACAGGTGGTAGTGCGGTGTGTTATGGAGGTTGTTGTGAGCAGTGTGTGTGAGTGATTGTAGTGTACAGCCTACAGGTGGTAGTGCGGTGTGTTATGGAGGTTGTTGTGAGCAGTGTATGTGATTGTAGTGTACAGCCTACAGGTGGTAGTGCGGTGTGTTATGGAGGTTGTTGTGAGCAGTGTGTGAGTGATTGTAGTGTCCAGCCTACAGGTGGTAGTGTGGTGTGTTATGGAGGTTGTTGTGAGCAGTGTATAAGTGATTGTAGTGTACAGCCTACAGGTGGTAGTGCGGTGTGTTATGGAGGTTGTTGTGAGCAGTGTGTGTGAGTGATTGTAGTGTCCAGCCTACAGGTGGTAGTGCGGTGTGTTATGGAGGTTGTTGTGAGCAGTGTGTGAGTGATTGTAGTGTACAGCCTACAGGTGGTAGTGCGGTGTGTTATGGAGGTTGTTGTGAGCAGTGTGTGTGAGTGATTGTAGTGTCCAGCCTACAGGTGGTAGTATGGTGTGTTATGGAGGTTGTTGTGAGCAGTGTATAAGTGATTGTAGTGTACAGCCTACAGGTGGTAGTGCGGTGTGTTATGCAGGTTGTTGTGAGCAGTGTGTGAGAGTGATTGTAGTGTACAGCCTACAGGTGGTAGTGCGGTGTGTTATGGAGGTTGTTGTGAGCAGTGTGTGAGTGATTGTAGTGTACAGCCTACAGGTGTGTTATGGAGGTTGTTGTGAGCAGTGTGTGAGTGATTGTAGTGTACAGCCTACAGGTGTGTTATGGAGGTTGTTGTGAGCAGTGTGTGAGTGATTGTAGTGTCCAGCCTACAGGTGGTAGTATGGTGTGTTATGGAGGTTGTTGTGAGCAGTGTATAAGTGATTGTAGTGTACAGCCTACAGGTGGTAGTGCGGTGTGTTATGGAGGTTGTTGTGAGCAGTGTGTGAGTGATTGTAGTGTACAGCCTACAGGTGGTAGTGCAGTGTGTTATGGACGTTGTTGTGAGCAGTGTGTGTGAGTGATTGTAGTGTCCAGCCTACAGGTGGTAGTGCGGTGTGTTATGGAGGTTGTTGTGAGCAGTGTGTGAGTGACTGTAGTGTACAGCCTACAGGTGGTAGTGCGGTGTGTTATGGAGGTTGTTGTGAGCAGTGTGTGTGAGTGATTGTAGTGTACAGCCTACAGGTGGTAGTGCGGTGTGTTATGGAGGTTGTTGTGAGCAGTGTGTGAGTGATTGTAGTGTACAGCCTACAGGTGGTAGTGCGGTGTGTTATGGAGGTTGTTGTGAGCAGTGTGTGTGAGTGATTGTAGTGTACAGCCTACAGGTGGTAGTGCGGTGTGTTATGGAGGTTGTTGTGAGCAGTGTGTGAGTGACTGTAGTGTACAGCCTACAGGTGGTAGTGCGGTGTGTTATGGAGGTTGTTGTGAGCAGTGTGTGTGAGTGATTGTAGTGTACAGCCTACAGGTGGTAGTGCGGTGTGTTATGGAGGTTGTTGTGAGCAGTGTGTGAGTGATTGTAGTGTACAGCCTACAGGTGGTAGTGCGGTGTGTTATGGAGGTTGTTGTGAACAGTGTGTGAGTGATTGTAGTGTACAGCCTACAGGTGTGTTATGGAGGTTGTTGTGAACAGTGTGTGAGTGATTGTAGTGTACAGCCTACAGGTGGTAGTGTGGTGTGCTATGGAGGTTGTTGTGAGCAGTGTGTGAGTGATTGTAGTGTACAGCCTACAGGTGTGTTATGGAGGTTGTTGTGAGCAGTGTGTGAGTGATTGTAGTGTCCAGCCTACAGGTGGTAGTGTGGTGTGTTATGGAGGTTGTTGTGAGCAGTGTGTGAGTGATTGTAGTGTCCAGCCTACACGTGGTAGTGTGGTGTGTTTTGGAGGTTGTTGTGAGCAGTGTATAAGTGATTGTAGTGTACAGCCTACAGGTGGTAGTGCAGTGTGTTATGGAGGTTGTTGTGAGCAGTGTGTGAGAGTGATTGTAGTGTTCAGCCTACAGGTGGTAGTGCGGTGTGTTATGGAGGCTGTTGTGAGCAGTGTGTGTGAGTGATTGTAGTGTCCAGCCTACACGTGGTAGTGTGGTGTGTTTTGGAGGTTGTTGTGAGCAGTGTATAAGTGATTGTAGTGTACAGCCTACAGGTGGTAGTGCAGTGTGTTATGGAGGTTGTTGTGAGCAGTGTGTGAGAGTGATTGTAGTGTTCAGCCTACAGGTGGTAGTGCGGTGTGTTATGGAGGCTGTTGTGAGCAGTGTGTGTGAGTGATTGTAGTGTACAGCCTACAGGTGGTAGTGCGGTGTGTTATGGAGGTTGTTGTGAGCAGTGTGTGTGAGTGATTGTAGTGTTCAGCCTACAGGTGGTAGTGCGCTGTGTTATGGAGGCTGTTGTGAGCAGTGTGTGTGAGTGATTGTAGTGTACAGCCTACAGGTGGTAGTGCGGTGTGTTATGGAGGTTGTTGTGAGCAGTGTGTGTGAGTGATTGTAGTGTACAGCCTACAGGTGGTAGTGCGGTGTGTTATGGAGGTTGTTGTGAGCAGTGTGTGTGAGTGATTGTAGTGTACAGCCTACAGGTGGTAGTGCGGTGTGTTATGGAGGTTGTTGTGAGCAGTGTGTGAGTGATTGTAGTGTACAGCCTACAGGTGGTAGTGCGGTGTGTTATGGAGGTTGTTGTGAGCAGTGTGTGAGTGATTGTAGTGTACAGCCTACAGGTGCTAGTGCGGTGTGTTATGGAGGTTGTTGTGAGCAGTGTGTGTGAGTGATTGTAGTGTACAGCCTACAGGTGGTAGTGCGGTGTGTTATGGAGGTTGTTGTGAGCAGTGTGTGTGAGTGATTGTAGTGTACAGCCTACAGGTGGTAGTGCAGTGTGTTATGGAGGTTGTTGTGAGAAGTGTGTGAGTGATTGTAGTGTACAGCCTACAGGTGGTAGTGCGGTGTGTTATGGAGGTTGTTGTGAGCAGTGTGTGAGTGATTGTAGTGTACAGCCTACAAGTGGTAGTGCAGTGTGTTATGGAGGTTGTTGTGAGCAGTGTGTGAGAGTGATTGTAGTGTACAGCCTACAGGTGGTAGTGCGGTGTGTTATGGAGGTTGTTGTGAGCAGTGTGTGAGTGATTGTAGTGTACAGCCTACAGGTGGTAGTGCGGTGTGTTATGGAGGTTGTTGTGAGCAGTGTGTGAGTGATTGTAGTGTACAGCCTACAGGTGGTAGTGCGGTGTGTTATGGAGGTTGTTGTGAGCAGTGTGTGTGAGTGATTGTAGTGTACAGCCTACAGGTGGTAGTGTGGTGTGTTATGGAGGTTGTTGAGGTTGTTGTGAGCAGTGTGTGAGTGATTGTAGTGTACAGCCTACAGGTGGTAGTGCGGTGTGTTATGGAGGTTGTTGTGAGCAGTGTGTGAGTGATTGTAGTGTACAGCCTACAGGTGGTAGTGCGGTGTGTTTTGGAGGTTGTTGTGAGCAGTGTGTGAGTGATTGTAGTGTACAGCCTACAGGTGGTAGTGCGGTGTGTTATGGAGGTTGTTGTGAGCAGTGTGTGTGAGTGATTGTAGTGTACAGCCTACAGGTGGTAGTGCGGTGTGTTATGGAGGTTGTTGTGAGCAGTGTGTGAGTGATTGTAGTGTACAGCCTACAGGTGGTAGTGTGGTGTGTTATGGAGGTTGTTGTGAGCAGTGTGTGTGAGTGATTGTAGTGTACAGCCTACAGGTGGTAGTGCGGTGTGTTATGGAGGTTGTTGTGAGCAGTGTGTGTGAGTGATTGTAGTGTACAGCCTACAGGTGGTAGTGCGGTGTGTTATGGAGGTTGTTGTGAGCAGTGTGTGAGTGATTGTAGTGTACAGCCTACAGGTGGTAGTGTGGTGTGTTATGGAGGTTGTTGTGAGCAGTGTGTGTGAGTGGTTGTAGTGTACAGCCTACAGGTGGTAGTGCGGTGTGTTTTGGAGGTTGTTGTGAGCAGTGTGTGTGAGTGATTGTAGTGTACAGCCTACAGGTGGTAGTGCGGTGTGTTATGGAGGTTGTTGTGAGCAGTGTGTGAGTGATTGTAGTGTACAGCCTACAGGTGGTAGTGCGGTGTGTTATGGAGGTTGTTGTGAGCAGTGTGTGAGTGATTGTAGTGTACAGCCTACAGGTGCTAGTGCGGTGTGTTATGGAGGTTGTTGTGAGCAGTGTGTGTGAGTGATTGTAGTGTACAGCCTACAGGTGGTAGTGCGGTGTGTTATGGAGGTTGTTGTGAGCAGTGTGTGTGAGTGATTGTAGTGTACAGCCTACAGGTGGTAGTGCAGTGTGTTATGGAGGTTGTTGTGAGAAGTGTGTGAGTGATTGTAGTGTACAGCCTACAGGTGGTAGTGCGGTGTGTTATGGAGGTTGTTGTGAGCAGTGTGTGAGTGATTGTAGTGTACAGCCTACAAGTGGTAGTGCAGTGTGTTATGGAGGTTGTTGTGAGCAGTGTGTGAGAGTGATTGTAGTGTACAGCCTACAGGTGGTAGTGCGGTGTGTTATGGAGGTTGTTGTGAGCAGTGTGTGAGTGATTGTAGTGTACAGCCTACAGGTGGTAGTGCGGTGTGTTATGGAGGTTGTTGTGAGCAGTGTGTGAGTGATTGTAGTGTACAGCCTACAGGTGGTAGTGCGGTGTGTTATGGAGGTTGTTGTGAGCAGTGTGTGTGAGTGATTGTAGTGTACAGCCTACAGGTGGTAGTGTGGTGTGTTATGGAGGTTGTTGAGGTTGTTGTGAGCAGTGTGTGAGTGATTGTAGTGTACAGCCTACAGGTGGTAGTGCGGTGTGTTATGGAGGTTGTTGTGAGCAGTGTGTGAGTGATTGTAGTGTACAGCCTACAGGTGGTAGTGCGGTGTGTTTTGGAGGTTGTTGTGAGCAGTGTGTGAGTGATTGTAGTGTACAGCCTACAGGTGGTAGTGCGGTGTGTTATGGAGGTTGTTGTGAGCAGTGTGTGTGAGTGATTGTAGTGTACAGCCTACAGGTGGTAGTGCGGTGTGTTATGGAGGTTGTTGTGAGCAGTGTGTGAGTGATTGTAGTGTACAGCCTACAGGTGGTAGTGTGGTGTGTTATGGAGGTTGTTGTGAGCAGTGTGTGTGAGTGATTGTAGTGTACAGCCTACAGGTGGTAGTGCGGTGTGTTATGGAGGTTGTTGTGAGCAGTGTGTGTGAGTGATTGTAGTGTACAGCCTACAGGTGGTAGTGCGGTGTGTTATGGAGGTTGTTGTGAGCAGTGTGTGAGTGATTGTAGTGTACAGCCTACAGGTGGTAGTGTGGTGTGTTATGGAGGTTGTTGTGAGCAGTGTGTGTGAGTGGTTGTAGTGTACAGCCTACAGGTGGTAGTGCGGTGTGTTTTGGAGGTTGTTGTGAGCAGTGTGTGTGAGTGATTGTAGTGTACAGCCTACAGGTGGTAGTGCGGTGTGTTATGGAGGTTGTTGTGAGCAGTGTGTGAGTGATTGTAGTGTACAGCCTACAGGTGGTAGTGTGGTGTGTTATGGAGGTTGTTGTGAGCAGTGTGTGTGAGTGGTTGTAGTGTACAGCCTACAGGTGGTAGTGCGGTGTGTTATGGAGGTTGTTGTGAGCAGTGTGTGAGTGATTGTAGTGTACAGCCTACAGGTGGTAGTGTGGTGTGTTATGGAGGTTGTTGTGAGCAGTGTGTGTGAGTGGTTGTAGTGTACAGCCTACAGGTGGTAGTGCGGTGTGTTTTGGAGGTTGTTGTGAGCAGTGTGTGAGTGATTGTAGTGTACAGCCTACAGGTGGTAGTGCGGTGTGTTATGGAGGTTGTTGTGAGCAGTGTGTGTGAGTGATTGTAGTGTACAGCCTACAGGTGGTAGTGCGGTGTGTTTTGGAGGTTGTTGTGAGCAGTGTGTGAGTGATTGTAGTTTACAGCCTACAGGTGGTAGTGCGGTGTGTTTTGGAGGTTGTTGTGAGCAGTGTGTGAGTGATTGTAGTGTACAGCCTACAGGTGGTAGTGCGGTGTGTTATGGAGGTTGTTGTGAGCAGTGTGTGAGTGATTGTAGTTTACAGCCTACAGGTGGTAGTGCGGTGTGTTTTGGAGGTTGTTGTGAGCAGTGTGTGAGTGATTGTAGTGTACAGCCTACAGGTGGTAGTGCGGTGTGTTATGGAGGTTGTTGTGAGCAGTGTGTGTGAGTGGTTGTAGTGTACAGCCTACAGGTGGTAGTGCGGTGTGTTTTGGAGGTTGTTGTGAGCAGTGTGTGAGTGATTGTAGTGTACAGCCTACAGGTGGTAGTGCGGTGTGTTATGGAGGTTGTTGTGAGCAGTGTGTGTGAGTGATTGTAGTGTACAGCCTACAGGTGGTAGTGCGGTGTGTTATGGAGGTTGTTGTGAGCAGTGTGTGTGAGTGATTGTAGTGTACAGCCTACAGGTGGTAGTGCGGTGTGTTATGGAGGTTGTTGTGAGCAGTGTGTGTGAGTGATTGTAGTGTACAGCCTACAGGTGGTAGTGCGGTGTGTTATGGAGGTTGTTGTGAGCAGTGTGTGTGAGTGATTGTAGTTTACAGCCTACAGGTGGTAGTGCGGTGTGTTATGGAGGTTGTTGTGAGCAGTGTGTGTGAGTGATTGTAGTGTACAGCCTACAGGTGGTAGTGCGGTGTGTTATGGAGGTTGTTGTGAGCAGTGTGTGAGTGATTGTAGTTTACAGCCTACAGGTGGTAGTGCGGTGTGTTTTGGAGGTTGTTGTGAGCAGTGTGTGAGTGATTGTAGTGTACAGCCTACAGGTGGTAGTGCGGTGTGTTTTGGAGGTTGTTGTGAGCAGTGTGTGTGAGTGATTGTAGTGTCCAGCCTACAGGTGGTAGTGCGGTGTGTTTTGGAGGTTGTTGTGAGCAGTGTGTGAGTGATTGTAGTGTCCAGCCTACAGGTGGTAGTGTGGTGTGTTATGGAGGTTGTTGTGAGCAGTGTGTGAGTGATTGTAGTGTCCAGCCTACAGGTGGTAGTGCGGTGTGTTTTGGAGCTCTTTCTCGTCTTCTCTCTCTCAGACTCCACCGTGTGTCACTGTGAGTTTATGCTGCTGTTAACCTGCGCAATACTGAGGCGGGGACGGAAAACACTCACGCATTCTACGTGCTGGAAATTAAACGCAGGCCACAATTTAACTTTCTTTTGCGTTGAAAGCATAACCGGAACTTCGTCGGGCGTGTTGGGAAATTACTGCAGTGTTGCTCGCTGTGACTCAGAGTTAGCATGTTAGCTGGTTTCTTCTTGTCGGTCGCCGACAGCGTTAAAGTTCATTTTCTGCGTGTCGTGTCTGCGTGTTCGCGTTATTAGTCACGCAGTTTGTTTTTGTTTCTGACTGATTCACTGCTGCTTTTTGACGGATGTATAGTTCGGCCTCTGAACATTTTTGGCGAGGGAGTTTCAGCTGTGAGATTTGCAGCGCATAATCACGTTAATTGTTAAGACTGAGTCGGCTAGTAAGGGGTTAGCTGCTTAGCATCGCTTTAGCAGCTCGGCTAACGGAGAACTTCTTCAGATGTTACGAAAGTGGGAAAGAAGAACATCTCTGGACTCAGACAGACTGACGTTATGGATTGAGTCTGGGATTTGGGGTTAAAGTTGCGCTGGCCAGCAGGCTAACCTTGCTAGCTAGTTTAGCGACAGCAAGCCACCAAGTAAGTAAGTAAGTTTTGCAGCTTCTCTTTTCTCTTCTTTGGTTAGTTTGCTTCCATTTATTATATTACTTCAGAATGTATAAACAAAGCATGGAAAATGTTCCTGCATCTGACTGACTTGTTTGGCTTCTTCTTCTTCTTTCCCTTCAAAAGTAATGCTAATGGATTAGCTGACTCTGGAAGCTCTTGTTTAAAAGAAACTCTTGAGCGATGAAGATTCCATAATAAGCCTCCTAAAGGTTCTTTATAATGTCCATTCAGATTCGTTAACAACGTTTATTGATTTTGTTTTAAGATTTGGTTTATTTAACACACAGCTAACTTTGAGTAAACCTGCTAGCTGTCAGTGTTTAGCTGTTCATACAAACTTCTCATGACGTCCAGGCCTTCAGTTCCTGTCTTGTTGGGCAGCAGGTGATTCACTCGAGTGTTTAATTTTGCAACAAACTTTTTGTAATCGAGTGCACTTTTAGCGGTAACTCCCTGTTTATACCGCAGAATGAACCTGCAAAGACCATTTTATGTCCGTTATTTTGGTCGTGTTGTGTCTTCCGGATGTGGGGCGGATCCCTACACTTGGCTCTGTGTGAAATGAAACAGCAGTCAAACAAATGAGACCAAAATATTATGCTTGGTCATTTATTTATTGAGGAAAATGATCCAATATTACACATCTGTGAGTGGCAAAAGTATCTGAACGTTTGCTTTCAGTATCTGGTGTGACCCATACCTGTCAACTTTGAGGTTTGAAAAAAAGGGATATTTCCCAGATTTTTAACTCAAAATAAGGGAAAATTTCGGAAAGTCATACCCTTCACCAAAAGTGGGTGTGTAGTTGAATGGGGGGCAATTTTCTATCTAGTATTTGTGATTTCCTGGACTCTGGTGCATGTTGGTGATAGCCAAGACCCAAACTCAATATGCTTATGGTTTATAGAGTGCATTTGTGAATAAACTATGCATTTATTTTTATTTGCTTTCAGTGGTACCAGTTATTTCCCAAATTAAGGGCTAAAATACGTATCTTATGTTAAAATAAGAGGTCATTATATAACCAGTCAATAAATTCAATTCCATTGCAATTTATTATGGTTTTACCATAATCATGGCCTCGGAACATAGATAGATAGAGTAATAAAGAGTAATATAAAATATTAAACCAAGAGTGATTTAAAATGGGTAAGTTTCAGATAGAAAATAAAATAGACAGTGTGTGGATAAAACAGTTAATACACCAATTAGTTTACACTAGGCTATTTATGAGGTCTTAGCCAGGACATACTTAATGTAAACATGTGTAGCTTACCTTTTGCTTATTTGGGAGGCTTTCGTTTTCCCCATGGAAAATTTCTTTGCGATGGAAGAGTCTGGGAACATTCCAGCCACGCACTTGTTGAAATCATCAAAGAAAGAGAGGCTAATGTTTTTCTTAGCTATTAGCATCGCTATCTTCTTCACCTCAGACCTAATCAGTGTTGCCAGATACTGCTGACGTTTTCCAGCCCAAAATATGTTCAAAACCTGCCAAAATGCACTTGAAACTGCCCAACTTGGGCGGGAACCCGCCCAATCTGGCAACACTGGACCTAATCACTTGTTCAGCCTCGCCTCCGGACATACTTCTGTAATTACTGATGCCTGAGAGGGCGAGGACGTGAATTCATGGCCCGACTTCCTGCTGTAAACTCCCGTCAGAGGCGCGTCATGAATTCTGGACCTACCGACTTTTTTATATTGTGAAAATACGGGACTTTTATATAATGTCAAAATACGGGATATTTTCGGGAAAATAAAAAAACGGGAAGACAGCGGGAAATAAGTCAAAATAAGGGATTTCCTGGGAAAAACAGGAGGGTTGACAGGTATGGTGTGACCCCCTTGTGCAGCAATAACTGCAGCTAAACGTTTCCAGTAACTGTTGATCAGTCCTGCACACCGGCTTGGAGGAATTTTAGCCCATTCCTCTGTACAGAACAGCTTCAACTCTGGGATGTTGGTGGGTTTCCTCACATGAACTGCTCGCTTCAGGTCCTTCCACAACATTTCGATTGGATTAAGGTCAGGGCTTTGACTTGGCCATTCCAAAACATTAACTTTATTCTTCTTTAACCATTCTTTGGTAGAATGACTTGTGTGCTTAGGGTCATTGTCTTGCTGCATGACCCACCTTCTCTTGAGATTCAGTTCATGGACAGATGTCCTAACATTTTCCTTTAGAATTCGCTGGTATAATTCAGAATTCGTTGTTCCATCAATGATGGCAAGCTGTCCTGGCCCAGATGCAGCAAAACAGGCCCAAAGCATGATACTACTACCACCACCATGTTTCACAGATGGGATAAGGTTCTTATGCTGGAATGCAGTGTTTTCCTTTCTCCAAACATCACGCTTCTCATTTAAACCAAAAAGTTCTATTTTGGTCTCATCCGTCAAAAAACATTTTTTCCAATAGCCTTCTGGCTTGTCCATGTGATCTTTAGCAAACTGCAGACGGGCAGCAATGTTCTTTTTGGAGAGCAGTGGCTTTCTCCTTGCAACTCTGCCATGCACACCACTGTTCAGTGTTCTCCTGATGGTGGACTCATTAACATTAGCCAGTGTGAGAGAGGCCTTCAGTTGCTTAGAAGTTATCCTGGGGTCCTTTGTGACCTCGCTGACTATTACATGCCTTGCTCTTGGAGTGATCTTTGTTGGTCAACCATTCCTGGGGAGGGTAACAATGGTCTTGAATTTCCTTCATTTGTAGACAATCTGTCTGACTGTGGATTGGTGGAGTCCAAACTCTTTAGAGAAGGTTTTGTAACCTTTTCCAGCCTGATGAGCATTAACAACACTTTTTCTGAGGTCCTCAGAAATCTCCTTTGTTTGTGCCATGATACACTTCCACAAACATGTTGTGAAGATCAGACTTTGATAGATCCCTGTTCTTTAAATAAAACAGGGTGCCCACTCACACCTGATTGTCATCCCATTGATTGAAAACACCTGACTCTAATTTCACCTTCAAATTAACTGCTAATCCTAGAGGTTCACATACTTTTGCCACTCACAGATATGTAATATTGGATCATTTTCCTCAATAAATAAATGACCAAGAATAATATTTTTGTTTTATTTGTTTAACTGAGTTCTCTTTTAGGACTTGTGTGAAAATCTGATGTTTTAGGTCCTATTTATGCAGAAATATAGAAAATTCTAAAAGGTTCACAAACTTTCAAGCACCACTGTAGGTATATGTTGTACACATGGTGTGGATTTCTGGTGTGACAGCCATGCACACATCATGAAGAGACACACATCCTTATCATGATTACTACAGATGTCCTACATCTGGATATATGTCTAGAAATCTAAACGCATCTGAGCTGTACTTTTGACTAACAGCACTGAAACCTCATCGTTTTACAGTAATGAAATGACCGAGAGCTTCCTGTTGGTCAGTGTTGTGCAAATGCATTACATTTTGCCACTGCCTTAAAACTTAGTAACGTTTGTGTTTCTTCATTTCACTTCCTCCATTCTCATTGGTCACATGCTGATACAGTTGTGTGAAAAACATCTACAAAATAGAGGATTGCGGTTTGAGATGCTGTTTTGTAATTCGAGTACAGTAGTACATCCATTTTGGCATATCACTACAGTGATGTGGCCAGAATGAAAGGTAAGACCATAGTGAGAGCTGTGATGTATGGATTGGAGACAGGACCCTTAACGAAGAGACAGGAGGCAAAGTTGGAGGTGGTGGAGTTGAGGATGTTAAGGTTTGTGATGGGAGGTTGGACAGGATAAGAAATGAGCACATCAGAGGGACAGCGCATGGTGAGAGCTTGGGAATTAAGCTAAGAGAGATGAGACTGAGATGGTACGGGCACATCCTGAGAAGGGATGCAGAGCATGTTGGAAGGAGAATATTGAGGATGGAGCTGCCAGGTACACGAAAATGAGGAAGGCCTAAGAGGAGATGCATGGATATGGTGAGAGAGGACCTGAAAGTGGCAGGTGTGGTAGAGAAGGATTCAGAAGACAGGGAGCAATGGAGACGAAAGAGCCGCTGTGGCGACCCTTAATCGGGAGCAGCCAAAAGAAGACGACGACAGTGACATGGCTGCTCTGACAGCTTCAGCCATCAAAGTCTCGAGGGAACATTACAGTAGTGGTTTCCCGTTGCCTTCTACTGGATTATTATAGAGGTTTTCTCCTCTCAACCATTCACACTCACATCTATGGACAATTTAGAGTCACCAGTTAACCTAACCTGCATGTCTTTGGACTGTGGGGAAAACCAGAGCACCTGGAGGAAACCCACGCAGACATGGGGAGAACATGCAAACTCCACACAGAAAGGCCGTCGCCGGCCACAGGGCTCGAACCCAGAACCTTCTTGCTGTGAGGCGATAGTGCTAACCAATTACGCCACCATGCCGCTGCATATGCGTTACATGGTTAAATTGTTATATTACGTAGTTATGTGAAGATACGAAGTTTATCTTCGAGTGGTGAACGTATATATTCACAAGTGAGCCAAGCGAACAAGTGATATATTTTTGAACATGAGAAGATAAACTTCATATCTTCGCACCACCATGTCATATTATATGTAATTTATTATATGGACACCTCCACAAAAAATATGCAAGTTAATCAAAAGAATTTTAATTTTGAACTGGTTTGCCATTTTGACAACGCGCGTCTAGTGAGCGGGAAAACACTGGGAGTGACGTCATGGGAGTGAAATATCAGGAATTATGATACATACAGGACACTTTTTCGATGGAATAAAAACATGTATTCTATTTCCTTCTAGCGGGTTTCATTCATTTGTTTTGATAGCATGTAATATTGTTAGCATATCACTTATCCTGTGTATTGCATCACTCTATCCAATGGAGAATGAGCGTTGAATATGGTTTACGATATTGCATGGTTGTCAAAGACATGATGTCACATGTCAGAGACATAAAACTTCCGCACTAACGAGCGACTGTGACAATTTGTAAACAAACATGGCCGCCAGGTTTGCTTCGTTAAATAAAGAAGATTTTGAGAATTTTAAAAGAGAAAAATGTGATGAACACTCGAAAGGAATGTGTATGAATAATATTATTATTGGCTGTCTTTTTTTCGTGGTATAACATATATTCCATTCACTCATCTTTGACTTCAGTATCATGCTAGCTGAATGGAATATATCTGATATACCACTCAACACCAGCCAATTTTATTTAAATATGTCATTCAGGTCCACTATGTATTTTTCGTATGAAAAAATGAGTTTTTCAACACGAGAAGATAAACTTTATATCTTCAAGCCAAAGTGTGATTTTTCTTTTTATTATATAGACACCATTCACAAGCAAAAGGTACCCAACTTTATGAAAACAATTAATCGATTTCTTCATGGGTGACATATCGAGAAATAAGTCACGGTTTTTGTTCTCCATGTCCTGGATGGAGCTTGTATGGAAAAATACAAGTGGTGTATTTCCCAATAAAACACTTGTCCATATATTCATCCATCATCTATAGTCACTCATCCTGTACAGGGTTGCAGGCAAGCTGGAGCCTATCCCAGCTGACTACGGGCGAAAGGCGGGGTACACCCTGGACAAGTCGCCAGGTCATCACAGGGCTGACACATAGACACAGACAACCATTCACACTCACATTCACACCTACGCTCAATTTAGAGTCACCAGTTAACCTAACCTGCATGTCTTTGGACTGTGGGGGAAACCGGAGCACCCGGAGGAAACCCACGCGGACACAGGGAGAACATGCAAACTCCGCACAGAAAGGCCCTCGCCGGCCACAGGGCTCGAACCCGGACCTTCTTGCTGTGAGGCGACAGCGCTAACCACTACACGACCGTGCCGCCCCCATATATAATATATATAAATAATGTTTAAAAAAATATATGGGACCTCACATTATAACTCACTTGCTCATGAATGTATGTTTAGTCGAAGGTTCTCCATATGAGCAAACAATTTATGGATTTTTGTGAAACTGGAGTATCACCCCGTCCAATAAGTGCGAGGGACAACATGATATTTAAAAGTAGAATTTGACTTCCTGTGGTTATATGTACAGCTTTTTGACCAACAGGGTACAGGTTCTTGAACGGATTCCCTTCAGGGTTCTTTAAATCTTGGTGCTTGTTCGTGAACCTTTCCACGTTTTCACCAGTTTTGAGCAGAACCGTTGTAATCAAAGATGCATCATGAATGGAGGGCAATGCACAACAGAAGTAAACAGTAGTAGTGAGATGGCAGAGTGCCTTGTTTACCTGTGAGTTTTTTTGTGATTTGTAAATGCAGAAATGCCTACTAGTACTGATTGGCCGTATTTTGTACGGAAAAGTTATGTAAATACGATGTTACGGCAAACGATGTTATTCTGTACGGAATTATTATAAAATCTTAAATTCCAGTGAGTTGTTTTTAAATGTCCAAGCGACTTTTTCAATCCATGCGCGATTCACGGCTAGGCTATTTATTTTTACGACAACCACACATGCTGTGTGTGACATGCGCAGATTCCGCACATTTGTTCGCGCTAGTTTCGATACGGTAGAATGGCCGTGCATTGCACCCAGTCAAAAGGGCAATGGATACGCGCGCTGCAAACTGTGTAGAACTGACATTAACATCACTCATGGTGGTCGCGATGACTGCAGGCGGCATGTCAACTACAAAAACCATATGGAGTATGCTGAAATGGCGAGTCAGGCGGAAAGTAAATCTGGGGGTATCCAGCAGTTTTTTACGAAATCTGTGGATGAAAAGACACGGAACGTGACCCGTGCTGAAGCGGTGATGGTTGACCTGTGCTTGGAGTTGAACTTGCCAATTAGTGCCATGAAATGTGAGTTAAACTTATTCAGTTTCTTTTTACATGTATGATTTTTATTCACTGAAATATCAAACACTGGCTGTACTTCTTTAATTCAAAGTCTTTTCAGTGTTACAAGTGCAAATGTACATGTAGTATGATCAAAAACAGAATTTTATGATTAGTGCTGTTGGGATTGTGGCAAAAAATTGATCATTCCACTGTTTTAAATACAATTATAAATGTCATTTTATTCAATGTCTCTTCTGAAGCATTATGCTGAAGTATTTATATATTGGGACGTTAAGATAACAATGTCGGACTCTCTTTGGCATGAAATAAGAATTTTTTTTTAATTTTATTAGAATCCGTTAACAGGTAGAACATTTTGCCAGGCAATATAATATAATACTTTTGAGGAGTTGCATTCAATACCAGTGATTGGTAGTCAACCGTAATGTCTGCAAACAGGGAACACTATTGTATTTATAAAAATGTGATATATTGTATGCTCTAGAAATTTGTTGAGTGGAAATTCAGTTGAGATGGCTGCTCGCGTTTTGTTTATTCAATTCACACAAAACAGTTCTTTTTAATAATTTAAATGTTAAACATATTGGTGTATATACACCTCTTTATAATGGAAATGTGCATAAATTAATGTTACTGAAAGTCATTCCAAAATACTGAAAAATGTTTTCAAGAATACTGAAATTCAAAATTTGGGGTAGGCATCTCTGTAAATGTTTGTTTTTCTTCCATATTTTTCTGAAGATGTGTATTCTTTTCCATAGTGTTCTCCATTGCTGTCCTCTGTTCCTCTCAAAACTGACATGCCCACTGATGTCACAGTTCATGCTAGAAAAAACAGTTTTATTTTGGGAACCAATTTTTCAGGTTCTGAGCCAATTTATTTTTGGTCAAAATGCTCTGAACGGTTCAAAACTTGGTGCGTGAACCAGAACAGAACCCGTTCCCTGTTGATGGAAAAGGGGGAGTAGTGAACTACAAAAACACTATCCATGCTCATGGACACAGCGTCCCACCCCCCAGAGGCTTTAGTGATGGAGTTCATCTACGTTTGGTAGCTAGCGAACCTTCTGTCACCTCGTTATATAATCATATTCATCTTCTACAGGGTTAGTTTTTAGATTTTATATTAATTATAGTATTAGTTTTCCAGGAATGTTGATAATCGACATTCAGGTTCGTCCCTCTACCATCCACAGATTTTTCTATCTTGGAAAAGCAACTGTTGAAGTTCCTCTTCTGTTGTTTCTTTCGCTGTAATTTACAGCAGTGGGTTCTATCTTGTTTTTATTTCTGAGCAGTGGTGGGATGAGATAGGGGTGTGTCAATAAAATGATGGACAAGAGGGATGTAAATGCAACCAAGGAGTTCAGGACGTGTTTTTTTTTTTTTAAAAGGTCTTTCCTCAGGTGTTGAGTATGCTTGCTTTGATTCCATTGTTTGTTCCCCAGATATCTGTATACGTAGTGCATGTTAAAGACCTACAGTGAGGTCTTGTATACTGAGATCAGCCTCACTACATTACAGGCAGACACTGTTATCCAGAGCGACGTTCAACAATTTTTACCTAAAAAGCATGTCTTTTGAATTGGGAGGAAACCTATGCAGAGACAGGGAGAATATGCAAACTCCACACAGAAAGGCCTTTGTCAGTTGTGAGGTTCGAACTTGGAACCTTCCTGCTGTGAGGCGACCGTGCTAACCATTACACCACCAAGCTGACACTAATTTTACATTTCTGTCTGTTAGCAGATGCCCTTATATAGAGCAACTTGCAGAAGCAATGCTCGGAAAACCGCATGTCCGATCGTCCGAGACAACTAAAGTATGTGCAAGGATGAGTAAAACTTCAATGGTAATCGTCCGATCGGACGACAAAAGTTAGTGCTGGCAACCTAAGCAACACAGGCAACTGCTCCCTGATGCAGGTTTGAACTGTCAGTCCGGCAGTAGCATATTTCTCTTATTATTATTATTATTATTATTATTATTCTGCAAAGTAAGTCATGCATCGTGACATCTGACTCCTCAAAACAAACTTCACCTGTGTCTATCAAAAACCTTGTTTTCCTGGACTGGTTCCTGTATATAATTAATCCTACCAAGCGTCAGAGACATTGACTGTACGCTTACTCTGTGCTAAGAGAGCAGGGAACCAGTCTAAAGTAGCTCGTCTCGTTTCACGGGAAATGCGTTGTTTATTCATCAACACAACAATATACACACCGGGCTGAGAGGCTGTGCGAGAGCGGGCTGCTCGGGAGCGGGGCTGTGTGGGGCGGAGCGGGGCTGCGCGAGAGCGGGGCTGCGTGGGGCTGCGCGAGAGCGAGGCTGAGCGGGAGCGGGGCTGCGCGGGAGCGGGGCTGAGCGAGGCCGTGGGGCTGCGCCGGGCTGAGCGGGAGCGGGCTGAGAGGCTGCGTAACAACAACAAACGCAATGCCCCCGAAGAGAGCTCCTACGGTTGAGGAGATTGAGGACATCAAAAAAATCCCTCGACTTTCTGGGTGAGGAAATCTCTGCTGTCAGGATGCAGTAGAAGACCATCCTGGACCTGATAGAAGAGGTCAAAGTTTTGCGGCTGCAGAACACGGAAAAGACAAAGAGGATCGCCTTTCTCGAGAACCGAGTGGAGGATCTGGAGCAATACACCCGGATAAATAATATCATTGTGACCGGACTGCAGATTAAACCCCGGTCATATGCTGGAGCAGTGGCGAGAGGAGACGGAGAGGAGCAGAACGAGGAGGATGCTAACTCTATGGAGCAACAGGTGTTAGCATTCCTGCACTCCAAAGGGATAGAGGTAAAAAGTACTAACATCGAAGCATGTCACCCTCTCCCATGGAGAAGCAACACAGACAAACCGGCTGTAATAATAAGATTTGCCAACAGAAAGTATAAAATGCAACTGTTAAAGCAAGGGAGGAAACTGAAAGGCTCAGATATTTCTTTAAATGAGCACTTAACCAAAAAAATGCAGACATTGCAAGAAAGGTGAGACTCCTGAAGAAACAGGGGAAAATCCAAAACACTTGGACACAAAACTGCAAAATATTCATAAAGCTGAAGGGATCTCCAGAAGAGGCCAAGATCCTGGTCATCTGAGATACTGGGGAACTGGACAAATTCTGAGGGAGCCAATCAAAGCAACTTACAATCATGACACAAGAACTGGACACTTTCCTTTATACTGAGCATAAAACACAAGATATGGAAAATAATATTGATCTGGAAAATAATCTTTTCAGCAACATCAATATCAGCTGCCGGTATTACACTGAAAATGAATACAATGCAACGATCAGAGAAGGAAATAAGATATCAATTATTCATTTCAATACCAGAAGTCTGTATGCCAATTTCCATAAAATGAAGGAATATCTCAGTCAGTTCAATACTCCATTCAATATAATAGCCATATCAGAAACTTGGATCAACGATGAGATGGGAGTAGATTTTGAGCTAAACGGGTATGAACTTAATTATATCAACAGAAAGAACAAAAGAGGAGGGGGAGTGGCAATACATGTTTGATAATAGTTTAGAATATAAAATTAATAATAAAATGATGGTAGCTGTTGATGATTGGATGGAGTGTGTTACAGTAGAAATATGTTGTGAAAAAACGAAAAATATAACGGTGAGCTGTATATACAGATCTCCTGGATCAAGCATAGAAGTTTTTATAGATTGGATGGAAAGTATGTTTATAAACTCAACACAGAAGGTCATGTACATCTGTGGTGATTTTAACATTGACTTCTTAAATCATAAACATAAAATGACAAGAGTTCATTAACTCAATGTTCAGTATGGGACTGTATCCAACTATTACCAGACCAAGCAGGATCACTTCTCACAGCACCACTTTAATAGATAATCTATTTACTAATATCCTGGAAAATAATACAGAGAGTGGACTACTATTAACAGACATCAGTGACCACCTACCTATTTTTAATGTATATTACTGTAATTATAGCAAGAAAAAGGATACTAAAAATTATAACTATATAAGCGTGAAAACTGAAGAAACCATGATTGCACTAAAAAATGACTTAATGATACAGGAATGGAATGTAGTTTATAAAGAAAAAGATGTTGATAAAGCATATGAGGAATTTTTAATAATATTCAATGAACTATATAATAAAAATTGTCCTATAAAGAAATACAGTAATATACATAAATATACAAGTGGTCCGTGGGTCAGCAAGGGGCTACAAAATGCCTGCAAAAAGAAAAATATATTATACAGACAATTCTTAAAGCATCAAACTATAGAGGCAGAGGAAAAATATAAAAAATATAAAAATAAATTAACTAATATCATGAGGATATGTAAGAAAGACTATTATAATAAACTAGAGTCGACAATTCCCCGGGGGAAATTGTGAGTGTGATGCAGTGCGCGTAGCCACGTCTCTAGGTGAAAGCAAGCCAGAGCAGCGGATGTCTGAAAATGTGTGTAGTTTTTCAAAAAAATCACATTTTTCCTAGATATAGCGCCCCCTAGCGGCCATTTTGTTCCAATTTTTTTGTGGGCCTTTCTGGAGGGGTGCCGCATAATGCCACCAAGTTTCGTTAAAAGACGCCAAAGGGCGGCCGAGATATGAGCACACTTCCTGAATCGCGTCAGCGCAGGCAAGCTTGATTGGCCGCCGCGGCCAAACTCCTATGAAATTCTAAACACCGGTTAAGTTTCTTGTGCAGCCTAGTCTGAAGTTGCCATGTACCAAGTTTGGGAGAAATTGGTCAAAAATTGAGGGAGGAGAAGCATTTTAATTGATTTTCACAAAATTCAAAATGGCGGGAAAACTATCCGGGTGGAAAATGACGTCATAAGGTGCGCTGGAATCGTCTCGGCCCAAGGATTCCAGGGAGACCAGGCTTTTGAAAATCGGACCAACGGTTCAAAAGTTATAAGCAGAAATGTACGAATGTACAGAAATGCGAATTTGAGCTGTTGGTGGTGCTAGAGAGTTTAAGGTGGTGACTTGAAACTTGCTGAGAAGAACCTTGAGGTTGTCAAGAATCAGTGTGCAAAATTTCACAACTTTTCGCCAGACGGTCTAGGGGCTGCCAAAGTTTTTCAAATAATTCCATAGAAATGAATGGGAAATTTCAGGTGATTTTTTCGCGACTACGTCTGGACTGGAATGATATAGACATGTCAACAGTAAAGACAGTTATTGAGGGAATTGTGAAACCACTCACCCACATCTGCAATTTATCTTTTCAATCAGGTACATTTCCAGACAAAATGAAAATTGCAGAAGTGATACCATTGTGGCGGCACGGTGGTGTAGTGGTTAGCGCTGTCGCCTCACAGCAAGAAGGTCCTGGGTTCGAGCCCCGGGGCTGGCGAGGGCCTTTCTGTGCGGAGTTTGCATGTTCTCCCCGTGTCCGTGTGGGTTTCCTCCGGGTGCTCCGGTTTCCCCCACAGTCCAAAGACATGCAGGTTAGGTTAACTGGTGACTCTAAATTGACCGTAGGTGTGAATGTGAGTGTGAATGGTTGTCTGTGTCTATGTGTCAGCCCTGTGATGACCTGGTGACTTGTCCAGGGTGTACCCCGCCTTTCGCCCATAGTCAGCTGGGATAGGCTCCAGCTTGCCTGCGACCCTGTAGAACAGGATAAAGCAGCTAGAGATAATGAGATGAGATGATACCATTGTTTAAAACGGGAGATAGACACCATTTCACAAACTACAGGCCTGTTTCTTTACTCCCCCAATTCTCCAAAATACTCAAAACTTTTTTCAGATAGACTGGACAAATTCATTGAAAAACACAACCTCCTTACGGACAGTCAATATGGATTCAGAATGGACAGATCAACATCGATGGCACTAATGCAGGGGTTTTCAAAGTGTGGGAGAGTCAGCCCCCCCCCCTCGGAGAGCAAATAAACAACAGCGCCCCCCCCTTACAATTTTTCATCTCATCTCGTTATCTCTAGCCGCTTTATCCTTCTACAGGGTCGCAGGCAAGCTGGAGCCTATCCCAGCTGACTACGGGCGAAAGGCGGGGTACACCCTGGACAAGTCGCCAGGTCATCACAGGGCTGACACAGACACAGACAACCATTCACACTCACATTCACACCTACGGTCAATTTAGAGTCACCAGTTAACCTAACCTGCATGTCTTTGGACTGTGGGGGAAACCGGAGCACCCGGAGGAAACCCACGCGGACACGGGGAGAACATGCAAACTCCACACAGAAAGGCCCTCGCCGGCCCCAGGGCTCGAACCCAGGACCTTCTTGCTGTGAGGCGACAGCGCTAACCACTACACCACCGTGCCGCCCCTTACAATTTTTGTTGTTGCTATACTTGTTCCATTCGTATTTTTTAAAAATGGTTGTTGTACACATATTTTTATTTTTCACATTTTAAACATCTGTGCTTTTTAAAACATCTTGTTTTACACATTTTAAACATCTCATAGCATCGTTAGCTAGCACCTCTTGGCAGACAACACACTGTGGCAGTGGAGCATCTTTAGATCCAGTCCATGAAAATCCAAACTTTAAATAATCGTGGTCATACTTCCTTCTTTTTTCAGTCCCCCCAGGATTTTGCGGGCCTTTTTTGTGATTGTTGCGGGCTAAAATGTCTGATGTTGCGGGGGGTTTTCCAAAAAATTGCGATGAAAGTTGCGTTTTTTTTTTTTGTTTTTTTTTTAGGTTTTTGTTGCGATTACATTGCGGGAGGAAGTGAAAGTTGCGAGAAATTGTTGCGATTTTCTCTTTTTGTGACTTAAAATTGAGCGATATGTTAAATATTAAGTTATTACTGAAAAACTATTGATTAAAAAAAACAGACACTGAGAAATGGTCCTATAAACAACTTTACCAATATAAAAGATTACCAGGACTACAAAAATGCAGAAAAATAGGCTTTACTTATCCAAATGCACCTGTTGGTTCAAAAGTTAAAGTGCAGAGAACCTCACAGCACAACATGAAGTTACCTTCAAATATAATATAAATTCCTCAGCTTTCATGTAAGAAAAAAAACTATTAATACTAGTACTGTGTGCAGGCAGTCTCTCCTGAAGACTAAATTAAACAATAATTCTAAACTAATAAAATAAATGGCTCAGGCTTCATAGGAGAACAAAAAACAATTTGAACAGAATCTCACAGTATGATGCTGAAGCTGCCTAAACAATGGAAAATAAAATACCATTTTGGCAAAAATGTTGGCATCCATTATTTTCTTGTATTAAGTAAAAAAAATAATGTAAAGTACACACAGTCCTTCACTGTAAACATAACACACTATCATGCAATGTTGCCAGATACTGCTGACGTTTTCCAGTCCAAAATATGTTCAAAACCCGCCAAAATGCACTTGAAACCGCCCAGTCTGGCAACACTGCGCGCATGCTGCTTCTCTTGAACGTATACACGGAAGTAAGGCGGAAGGTAGTTTGTCGACGTCACCTCAAGACGACGCCAACGATTGGTCAAATTTGCGGGAAAGTTGCGGTGATTGGATATAATTGCAACACCGCGCTGAATTCGCGGGGATTGGTTGAATTTGCATTGAAGTTGCAAATTGCAACATCCTGGAGGCTCTGGTTTTTTTGCTTGGCCTAGACTCTGTCTCCTCACTCACTGTAGCTTTAGGTACTAAAAATCGATCCATTTTGTCTCTGGTAAAGGCTAGCTGAAGTTCGCTAAATGTCCGCAATAGTAACTTATTCTGGTTTATTTTTCCTCACGTTGCGCCCCCCGGGGGGGCGCCCCACACTTTGAAAAGCCCTGCACTAATGGAACTAATAGAGGAAATCACAAACTGTATAGACAATAAAAAAAAAATAGCAATTGAAGTATTTGTGTACCTAAAAAAAAAAAAGCATTCGATACCATTGATCATAGTATATTATTAAGTAAACTAGAAAAGTGTGGTGTTAGGGGAGTTGGGTGGAGCTGGCTGTCGATCTATCTAAGAAACAGGCAACAGTTTGTGTAGATAGGTGACCATAAATCTGATTTCATGAACATTTACATGCGGGGTACCACAGGGGTCAATATTAGGTCTGAAATTATTCATATTATATATCAATGACATATGTAGAGTTTCGCAAATACTGAAATTTTTGTTTGCAGACGACACCAATATTTTTTGTTCCGGTGAGAATTTGCAGCAGACTTTGGAAACTATCACAACTGAAATAAATAAACTAAAACTATATGGTTTGACAAAAATAAATTATCATTAAATCTAAGCAAAACAAATCATGTTTGGGAGACACAAAATAGATTGTAATGTAGAATTGATGATAGACAATACTAAGATAGAAATGGTACAGGAAATTAAATTTCTTGGTGTGATTTTGGATCATAAAGTCTGCTGGAAACCTCATGTAGGATACATACGAGCAAAACTGGCAAAGTGCTCGGCAATTCTGTGGAAAACAAAACATATTCTTGATTGCAAATCTTTGCATACTCTATATTACTCGTTATTTTTGCCATATGTGACTTACTGTGTCGAAGTCTGGGGAAACACCTACAAAACCACTCTGCAGCCGATATGTACAATACAGAAAAGAGCAATAAGGACAATAAACAAAACAGGATACAGAGATCACACAAACTCACTATTCATAAAGTCACACGTTGAAATTTATGGATCTGGTCAAATTCAGAACAGCACAAATAATGTACAAAGCGAGAAATAATCTATTGCCAAAAAATATACTAGGAATGTTTAGTGAGAGAGAGGGGGGATATAATCTAAGGGGAGACCTAAATTTAAAAAAACCAAAGGTTCGAACAAATATGAAAAGCATGTGCGTATCGAGCTGTGGGGTGACTTTATGGAACAGACTGGAGACAGAAATAAAACAAAGTGCAAATATAAATCTATTTAAAAAAAGGTACAAAAAATATTTTTAAACAAGTATATGGAAGAGGAAGTATGTTAACGGTGGATGATGAGGGATAAGTCTATAAATTTTTTGATTGATTACTTTATTCTGAACAATAAAGAAGAAAGATATAAAAATAAAAAATTTAAATAAAAAATACAATAATCAAAACATCATAAACGAACAGAATAGCGTAGCCACAAGGCAATAACATAACAATGTTCAGAAAGGATTAGGAAGAAGTAATAACTTATCCAATCCTAACCCTCTATACCACCGCTAATCAAACGTCACTTTCCACCATAATAAACTATATATATATATATATATATATATATATATATATATAAAAAAAACAAAAGCAATAAACAAAAAAGAAAACATACCAACATACCGACATGGTATAATATCGACCAAATCATATATACAGATACTTGTTATGCATATATACACACATACAATGCGTACATACATGTACACATACCTATAACTATACACTAAATACAAGAAGACCAGTCACAGACTTACTCTCAATTTCATCATCACCTATATAGTCTGCCTGTCCTCATTCTCATATATTTTTATTAACATGTTTTTATATAATTTTTTAAACAGTTTTATGTTGGTGCTATTTTTGAGTTCATTTTCCAGACCATTCCACAATTTCACCCCACAGACTGTTATGCACATACTTTTCAGAGTTGTTCTAACATTTACTCTCTTAAAATTCATTTCCCCTCTCAGGTTATACCCACCCTGCCTTTCCATAAACGTATTTTGTACCTCACCCGGAAGAAGGTTATGTCTTGCTTTATACATAATTTGTGCAGTCTTGTGTTTAACCAGATCCGTGAATTTCAGAGTGTGTGCTTTTACGAATAATGTGTTTGTATGCTCAAGATATCCCGTATTATTAAATAAATAGAATAGGGTTGATTGTTATATTAGAACTAACTTAGTATATGGTATATATTTATTTATGGGGAGAGTTTATATATTTATATTTACAGGGATATGTATATAGTAGAGATTTATTTTTGTAATTATATATTTATATAGATATTTATGAAGTGTATATATGGAATATAGTCTGTGTATAATATATATAATATATACATACATACATACATACACACACACACGGTGGTGGGCAAAAGTTTACATACCCCAACAGAATGTTTTGTTTCTTGGCTATTTCTAAGATAAATTGAATGATAATACCCAAAAACCTTTATTTCACTTGTGGTTAATGGTTGGCTGAAGCCATTTATTGTCAAGAAAATGTTAACTCTTTTTAAACCATTATGACAACAAAAAAACTACACAAATGACCCTGATCAAAAGTTTACATACCCCAATTCTTAAAACTGTGTATTTCCCCCTTTAACATCAATAACAGCTTGAAGTCTTTTGTGATAGTTGTCAATGAGTCTCTTTATCTTTTCAGATGGTAAATCTGCCCATTCTTCTTGGCAAAAAGCCTCCAGTTCCTGTAAAGTCTGGGGCTGTCTTGCATGGACTGCACGTTTGAGGTCTCCCCAGAGTGGCTCAATAATGTTGAGGTCAGGAGACTGAGATGGCCACTCTAAGACCTTCACTTTATGCTGTTGTAGCCACTGACAAGTTGATTTGGCCTTGTGTTTTGGATCATTGTCGTGCTGGAATGTCCAAGTTTGTCCTATGCGCAGCTTCCGGGCTGAGGCGTGTAGATTTTCCTCCAGTATTTTTTGATAAGTTACTGCATTCATCCTGCCATCAGTTCTTACCAAATTTCCAGTGCCTTTGTAGTTCACACATCCCCAAAACATCAGAGATCCACCACCATGTTTCACTGTGGGAATGGTGTACTTTTCATCATAGGCCTTGTTGATTCCTCGCCAGATGTAGCGTTTAGTGTTGTGCCCAAAAAGTTCAATTTTGGTCTCATCACTCCACACAACATTTTGCCAGAAGGTTTGGGGTGTGTCTCTGTGCAGTCTGGCATATCGTAGATGGGCTTCTTTGTGGCGTTTGCGTAGAAGGGGCTTTCTTCTGGCAACTCTCCCATGCAGTCCATGTCTTCTCAAGAGTCTCCTATGTACTCTTTGAAACATCCACATCAACTTGTTTCAGAGAATCTCGAAGTTCACCAGATGTTATTTGGCTTCTTCTTTACATCACGCACAATTCTTCTAGCAGTGGTGGGTGAAATTTTTCTTGGTCTACCTGAACGGGCTTTGGTGTCTACAGAGCCCCTGACTTTCCACTTCTTGATTATTGTTTGAACAGTGCTGACTGACATTTTTAATTGCTTTGATATTTTCTTATATCCCTTCCCTGATTTACAAAGTTCAACTACGTTTTCACGCAGGTCCTTTGACAATTCCTTTAATTTTCCCATGGCTCAATCTCAAAGATGACGTGCAGCACTGGATGAGGGATAAAAGGTTCTCTCAAAAGTCCAGCAATTTACTGACTTTTATTTTCACCCACTAATTAGAAGAAAACAGACCACAGGTGAAGGTAGTTGCCTTTAATTGCCATTCAGTCCTGTTTATGTCAAATTGTGTACAGGTTTTCAAGCCAATTCACAGGGGTATGTAAACTTTTGATCAGGGTCATTTTAGGTAGTTTTTGTTGTTTTCATGGTTTTCAAAGAGTAAACGCAGTAATGAATGCAATAAATAGCTTCAGCCAACCATTAACCACAAGTGAAATAAAGGTTTTTGTGTATTATCATTCAATTTCTCTTAGAAATAGGCAAGAAACGAAACATTCTGTTGGGGTATGTAAACTTTTGCACGTGTTATGCTCTGCAATAAAAAAAAAACATTGGTACAACCAGTGTTCGAACTATGCCGATATTTTCGGGGGGGGTCCCTTATTTTCCCTTGGGGGGGTGCTTGCGCTTGTCTCAGAGCGCGGATCTCCGATCGCGCGCTCACTTCGGATATGCAAATGCTTCCCGTTACACACGATTACTATGTCAATAAACATCATTTTGCCAATATTTTAGAGACCCCCCAACATTTCCCAAATCATGTTTTCAAGGGATCTCATGTCTGTTTCAGCGGATCTCGGATCCCCCGAGTACCCCCGTAGTTCGAACGGTGAGCAAGCCCATTCACTTTTTTATGCTGATTAGAGAATTACAATGGTTTTTCATGTGACAAAAATGTGCGATTAAATTGCGATTAATCGCGAGTTAACTATGACAGTCGCGACATTAATCGCGATTAAATATTTTAATCGCTTGACAGCACTTTATATATATATATATATATATATATATATATATATATATATATATATACACACAGTGTGTGTATATAAATTTTTTTTGTAGTTATATACAGTGCCTTGCAAAAGTATTCATACCCCTTGAACTTTTTTTCACATTTTTCCACCTTACAACCACGAACTTAAGTTTGTTTTTTTTTTTATTGAGATTTTATGTGATAGACCAACACAGAGTAGCACATAATTGTGAAGTGAAATGAAAATGATAAATGGTCTTCAAAATTTTAAACAAATAAAAATGTGGTGTGCATTAGTATTCAGCCCCCTGTACTCTGATACCTCTAAATACAATCCAGTGCAATCAATTGCCTTCAGAAGTCATCTAATTAGTTAATAGAGTCCTACTGTGTGTAATTTACTCTCAGCATAAATACGCTTGTTCTGTGAAGGCCTCAGTGGTTTGTTAGAGAACACTGAAGAACAAACAGCATCATGAAGACCAAAGAACTCACCAGACAGGTCAGGGATAAAGTTCTGGAGAAGTTTAAAGCAGGGTTAGGTTATAAAAAAAATATCCCAAGCTCTGAACCAGGGATGAGAATTTTCCGCGGATCCGCGGAATTCCGAGTTTTTCCCGCTGAAAATGTCATTTTTGTGAAACGTAAATCCGTTGAGAAAATTTCGGGGGGGGGGGGGTTCGGGGTGTGTGTGTATGGTTAACGATCTGTGGTCACCTTATAACGCAGACATCCCGAGTCTCCCGGAAGTTCCGAGAGTCTCCCGCATATTGATAGCGGCTCCCTGATGCCCGCAACTTGGAGAATATCTCCCGGAATCTAGAGCAAGGGAGCAAGAGCGCGCACGCGCAACATTGTCTACCTCGCGCATCTTAGAATGTGAGCATATGACAGAGCGCGAGAGAGAGACTGCGTGTGTGCCTGTTCATGTAGCGCATGCTAGACAAAGAGCATCCTGATTGGGTTACTCAGCAAAATAAGCCAATCAGCTTTCAGTGTGGGCGGGCTTTTATCCCTTTTCTTGAGGACCGACATTTTCAGTTGAGTCAGTGCAGCCTACAGGATCGGCGTGGCAGAGAGCAAGCGCGTGCGCCACAAAAAAACAAAATACAAAACCCACTTCAGCTCAGATTACACAAAAGAATCTCCCTGTCTAATAAGGGTAAAAAATAATGACAGTTAAGCGTGATGTACTGTTTGCAGCAGTGATTTCAGCATTGCCCACGGTGGCTTAAATGATTGTAAAGGACATGTTGAGGTGAGGAGTGTCAGTTCATGTGCATTATATTTAGGTCTACAACAGGCTGGCATGAAAAGACCAAACTTACTGAAGATTTCCGTAAAGTAACAATGTATGAATATACATCATATATATCACATATATATCAAATACACGTCATATAAGTGTGTATCTTTTATAAATGGGGTTAGCTTATCTAATGTAGCATGTTGGGGAGAATCATAGTATCATATCTATATTTCTGATAAAATTTTAGGTATGATAGCATGTATAACTCTCCTACTTATTGCTCATTTCATGGGGGGGGGGTTGCTGGTATGTGCCGCGCGGGAGTGTCTGCCCAAGTTTTTAGGCCGAGATGAACTTGGTTTTTGATTTTAAAAAAATTTCCAATATGTAATGCCCATTGTACATGCCTGTTCTTTAATTCAAAATCACCATCTTGATCTTCAGATTGACCATATGGTATCTGTATTACATTACACAACATCCTGTCCAGATAAAACCTCGTTAGTACACACAACAGTTGAAAGGGAAGTGATGAGTGATGTTGAATGTTGCCTGCTTAATATGCAAGACCTCCTGCGACCATGATAACATCAGAAGAAAGCTTCAGAGAATTATATGATAGAACTTTTTTCTGGTTTGCACTTCATTTTAAAGGATTAGAGTATTCAAAGACATGAATAGCTAAAATGCAGAAATATAATACTGTAGAGCTCGTTTATATTAAAAGGTGCATTGATTGATTTTTTTTTTTTTGAAATCATCAAATGTGAATTGATTAAAAACAAGTCTCTTGTCCCATATTAATCGTTTTCACCTGGGAGTCCACCAAGAAGGGGAATTTATTTCCAAATACATTGCAACTTTTTGCTGATAAAATTAATGGTTTTGGGGTTAAAAAAAAAAAGCCAAAAATCATTAGCTCCTGCCCCCTGGGCCCCCACCGGGGCTCTGCCAGGGAAATCGATAAATCGAACGGGATAAAGAACTGTTTCCGATGGGCATGGCTCGATAGTAGCGTTACCGTGCAGATAGGGACACAAACTGTGACGACGTGCCTGACGGAACATATCCGAAAAGTGGACGTGTCGAGAAAGGTTCTGTGTATTCTGTGCTCAGATATGATCAATTATGGAAACAGAGGAGCTAGAAACATCCAGGAGCACATCAAAACAAAAAAGCACAAAGGTACGTTTTACTTAAATTGTCAAAGATAGAGTCAGGAGGAATCTAATATATCGTTACGGTTACCTCCATTATTGCTCACGATATATATTTATCTTAAAGTTTATAAACGTTTTAAACCATCATTGAATTTGAAAACATATATATATATAAGGCGCACCCCCCTTTGAAACCCCCCCATGCACGGTTTGCGTGCGTTATGTCTGCCCTTGGCAGACATTTCAGAGTTTTTTTTAAATGTCCCATTCTCATCCCTGCTGAACATCTCAAGAAGCACTGTTCAATCCATCATTCAAAAATAGAAAAAGTATGGCACAACTGCAAACCTACCAAGACATGGCCGTCCACCTAAACTGACAGCGAGCAAGGAGAGCACTGGTCAGAGAAGCAGCCAAGAGGCCCATGATCACTCTGGAGGATCTGCAGAAATCCACAGCTCAGGTGGGAGAATCTGTGCACAGGACAACTATAAGTCGTACACTCCACAAATCTGGCCTTTTTGGAAGAGTGGAAAGAAGAAAGCCATTGTTGAAAGACAGGCATAAGAAGCCATGTAGGGGACACAGCAAACATGTGGAAGAAGGTGCTTTGGTCAGATGAGACCAAAGTTGAACTTTTTGGCCTAAATGCAAAGCGCTACGTGTGGCGGAAAACTAACACTGCTCATCACCCTGCACACACCATCCCCACTGTGAAACATGGTGGTGGCAGCATCATGCTATGGGGATGCTTTTCTTCAGCAGGGACAGGGAAGCTGGTCAGAGTTGATGGGAAGATGGATGGAGCTAAATACAGGGCAATCCTGGAAGAAAACCTGTTGGAGGCTGCAAAAGACTTGAGACTGGGAAGGAGATTCACCTTCCAGCAAGACAATGACCCTAAACATACAGCCAGAGCTACAATGGAATGGTTTAGATCAAAGAATATTCGTGTGTTAGAATGGCCCAGTCAAAGTCCAGACCTAAATCCCATTGAGCATCTGTGGCAAGACTTGAAAATTGCTGTTCACAGACGCTCTCCATCCAATCTGGCTGAGCTTGAGCTATTTTGCAAAGAAGAATGGGCAAAAATTTCAGTGTCTAGATGTGCAAAGCTGGTAGAGACATACCACAAAAGACTTGCAGCTGTAATTGCAGCAAAAGGTGGCTCTACAAAGTATTGATGCAGGGGGCTGAATACTAATGCACACCACATTTTTCAGATTTTTATTTGTTTAAAATTTTGAAGACCATTTATCATTTTCGTTTCACTTCACAATTATGTGCTACTCTGTGTTGGTCTATCACATAAAATCTCAATAAAAAACTTTTAAGTCCGTGGTTGTAAGGTGGAAAAATGTGAAAAAGATCAAGGGGTATGAATACTTTTGCAAGGCACTGTATTTATATAGATATTTATGAAGTGTGTATATATATATATATATATATATATATATATATATATATATATATATATATATATATATATATATATAAATAATATGGTATGTAGTATATATTTTTGTAATTATATATTTATATAGATTCATGAAGTGTGTGTATATATGGTATATATTTTTATAGGTGTATTATGTAGTTTGGATTTTGGGGTAGTTAAAAAGGGGTGGGAAATTAAAGTATTGTACTTCCCACTCCTTTTTCGAACAATGTGCAGTGTTTTTTGTAATGTCTTAGCTCTTTATTTTTTTTATTTCTCGTTTTCTTTCTTTTGTATGTACAAATAGTTACATTTTTTTATACATGTTCGAAATAAATAAATTCATTCATATAAAAGGAAAAAAATATTTTGAGGAAACCATTCAAATTTCCTTGTTTTTGGTTATAATTCATCGAAATATGCGCGTGTTCGAGTGTACTGGAAAAGCTCGTCTCAGGGGTCCATGTAATGACGTAATTATACCAATTGGCTAAGGGCAACGAGGGTCAAAGACATTGTGTGTCAGCAGCGCAGTTGAAGCGGGCAGGTGTCAAACTTGGAACTTTTATATCACGATTGGAGTTTATGTTCCTTATGTCTAACCTGTGTGTGTGTGTGTGTTTTTTGTTTGTTTGTTTTTATATACGAGTGATTCCACGCTTATGGGTACTGAAATGGGGACATGAACTTATTCACCTAAAACCATTTCTTTTTTTACCATCAGGTCACAAAACATGTAATCTTTAATGAATGATATGTTAAAAGATAACTTTAATTTTCTGAGATGTAATAACATATATTTATATGCCAAAGTCAAGCCTATGAGTTCCAAAATGATGTCTGTTCCATTACTTCTGTTACGATTGTCCATCTCGCGTCTGTTACAAATTAATTACAATCTAGCTATATACCATGTTAATCTTATTGAAAGAATGTGTATGTTTATTCTACTACACATGTTTATTAATTATATTTGCTAAAACATCACCTTCCTATGTTTCAAAAAGTAATTCTACATTGTTAAAATTGAGAATATATATGTCCACAACACTTCTGTTACGTTCTGACTTTGGCATATAAATATGTTTTTATTACATCTCAGAAAATTAAAGTTATCTTTTAACATATCATTCATTAAAGATTACATGTTTTGTGACCTGATGGTAAAAAAAAGAAATGGTTTTAGGTGAATAAGTTAATGTACCCATAAGCGTGGAATCACTCATATATATATATATATATATATATATATATATATATATATATATATATATATATATATATAATTTTTTTTTTTTTTTGTAATGATAGTTTTATTTTCTAAATATTTATCAACATGCCGCCATTGTGGCACGGGAAGCTGTGATTGGTGGACAGCCGACAAAGGGTGTCTCCCACTGGTTGTAAATCGTGACGTAAAAATCGTAAACACGTACAGGATCTGCTGATTGGCAGTTCACATACTGAAGCCAAACGGAGATGTCGGGCATCTGTTGCTATTGTCCGAAGAAAACTACAGCTAAAAAAGCTCTACTACTGGATTACTTGGACAATCTTGGTCAGAAAGAAGTGCAGGATAGATATACATGGAAATTTAGTTTATTAGCGGTTATGATCCATACAAAATTCCTCAAAACGACTGGAGTGATGGTGCAGATTTGTGGCCTATCATTAGCTACATGTTGGAATTTCCTACCTTTTTCCTGAAAAGTCCCGACACAGAAGAACAGTTTAAAAAAAAAAAAACTACAGAAGCAAGAAAACCTTTGTGTAAAGACTTTTTCCTGACATCAGCTTTTGGGAACAGAATGTTGCGAAAGCCAAAGCATTTACTCTCAAAGGGCTCTGACCTAAACTGTGGGCTAGATGGTATTCCCACCCCTCCATGTCTCATCAACCCCAAGGACATCTAGTTACAGAGCTATCTGCGCATTCTCATTTATACAGTGATACTTATTATTGTTAAAATATCTGAAGTGTTATTTGTAAAATAACAAAAAATATTTCTCTAGACTTTCAAACAATATTGTAAGGTTTTATTTTAATTTTATCTAATAGTGGATGGTACAATAATTACAAACACTAACAGAATCGGCACATTCCAGTTGTAGCTGTCGTCATATAGTAACCATAATCACCCTTATAATACTAATTTCAGGAAACGATTAATGTTCAGTTCCCTTTTCATTAATTCTCAATTCAAAGGCACAGCTGAGTCACACAGGTTGATCAGTGTGTAACGGACAGTAACAATTTTATCCAAAATAGTTTTTCTTGTCTTAGTCGATTTATTTCTATTCCACGTGTGCAGCTGTTGTAAAGTTCAGTGTGTTTGTGTAGAACTCTCTTGAACTGTAGGTTCATTTCTGCACTCTGGTTCCATTGTGATGTTTTGCATAGGACTGTGTTCTTTTGATAACAGAAACAAAGCTCCAGTAATAATAATTGTTGTTGTTGTTGTTATTGTTATTATTATTATACTCCTTCAGAACTCTCCACAGCTTAAAGCGCATATCATGGGTAAACTCAGGAGTAAGATCAATGTAATTCTCCTATTTTATATTAAACTTTGGTCAAATATCTGTAACATTCTGCATTTTGTGCAATTTTTTTACCTTGAGCAATACTAGAAAAATTCAGTTGAAATCAAGCCATTTGAGGCGAATTGGTCCGCCTCTGAAAAACTTGGCATTTGGATTTCCCGGGAAACAGTGATTTTCGTGATGTCACGTGCGGGACGCCTCCTTCTGAATCCTACGTCAGCGCTGGTTTGTTTATGAGAAAACGACCTGGTGGTTTTCTGGAAATTTCTTCAACGTTATCGCGTAATTATTAAAATGGTTAATAGATGTATCGTAGGAGGGTGTAGCAACACCAATCTTGATGGGATTAGTACTCATCGTTTCCCAAAAGACCGGACAATGAGAGAGAAATGGGAGCGCTTGGTCTACACAGACTGTGCACTGAAACCGTGCAAAGCTCTCGCAACCTGCTGGCGCTTCCGCAGGTAACGTCAGAAATCTGGCTCCAGACTCCCTTGGGATTTTTCCAGACGCGTTTTATTTTATTTTTTTCTGCTGTAAAGGGACATACTTTCATATAAAAAAAAAAAACACCACCACTACTGAATTGGTCCAGAACATGCACTTTAATATATCCTAAATTATTCATTCCTCTGCTAATAGAACTTACTTCGTGTCTGCATCTATTGGTGTTATGGTTTTGTGGATTTATGATATTATGCTGCTTCACCTATTTAAAAAAAAAAATCAACTGCATTCTGTCCTCCCCAAAATAAAATAAAGCTCTGGGCAAGTGGAATTGTTTTTCAGGTATGTATGTTTTGGGTGCTGCTCGCCCATTGGGCAAGTAAGGCTGGGAGATTTTTTTTCTGAGGACTGAGAAATACTTTGTAGTCTCTGTAAAAAAAAAAAAAGACGTCCTTGTGCTAGTTCCATCTGTCTAAACCAGGGGTCATCAAACTGCGGGCCAACTCCGGCCCGCCACCCCCCTTTGACCGGCCCCCAGCCCCTCTGCCCCCCACCACTTGAACCAGCCCTATGAGGCAATCCCCAAAAGTGATCATGGCCTGTTTTTTTTTTTTTTGTTTGTTTGTTTTTTTTAAATTGCTTTTTGGCAAATATTATGTCTGCATCTTGTATTTTGTTTTTTTTTAATCAATTAAAATTGATGTTTAGTTATAAAATGAACTATTCATATTTTCCGAATTTTCGTCATATGCTCGCGATCAAGCAGTGACAGGCAGCGCACGCGCAGAGAACTGTCAGTGTTCAGGACAGCAAAATGGCTAGCGGTCAGCGAAAAGCTGACAGAGAGTGCAGAGTTTTTAAAGAACAGTGGACCAGCGATTATTTTTTCGTTCAGTGTAAGGACCGTGCAGTTTGTCTTGTATGTAAAGAAAGTGTGTCGGTTTTCAGAGAATATAATCTGCGTTGTCACTACGAAACCCGCCACAAAGAGTATGCTAGTTTGCGAGGGCAAACAAGAGAAGACAGGATTCGGAGGATGAAATGCGGACTGGCTGCACAACAGAATGTATTCCTTCACCAAACCCAGATCAACCAGGCTGCTGTCCGAGCTGGCTATAAGGTAGCTCACCTACTAGCTACCCATGGAAAGCCGTTTACTGATGGGGACTTTGTTAAAGTATGCATGCTTGCTGTGGCCGAGGAGGTGTGTCCCGACAAGAAGGATGCGCTCAACGCGGTGAGTCTCTCCGCACCTACTATGACCAGGCGAACCGAAGATTTGGGGGACAACGTGTATGACCAGCTGAATGAGAGAGCGTCAGAATTCGAGTTTTTTGCTTTGGCCATGGATGAGAGCAATGATGTGCAGGACACAGCACAACTGCTGTGATCTATTGCTCATATTATAATTTCACTTTTTTTTTTTTTATGTATTTATTTTATAGGCTTATTTATGTGACCTTTATTAAGTGCTGCACACATTATTATTATTATTATTATTATCATCATCAACAGGCCTACCTACAATTTATAATTTTCCACTCACCTTTGCCAGTGTCAATCACCTCAACTAGGCAGATGTTTCTTACCTTGACAGCTTTGATGTTATTTTTATTAGAAAATAAATAAATGGAATATCTGTGGTATTTCAAATTAAAACAAAGCGTGAAGACTCGATTACTACTTTTGCAAACCACTAGTAAAGATAAACAAATATGTGCCAGGAATCAAGTGCTGATATAGTAGAGTGGGGGATATAGTAGAGTGGGGGATGGCTGTGCCAGGCTAGTAATCTCTACGACACAGTGAGGCCTGCTGGTGGTCATATTTGTCTGGGTCATACAATTCTATTGCCGCTTTTCCACTACAAACGCGGCTGAGCCGTGCCGTGCCGAGTCGAGCTGAGCGGGGCTGTTGGAGTTGCATTTCGACTACAACCGCGCTGAACCGTGCTGGCTGGAAGTGGGTGGACACATTGGGTGGAGTTAGCGAAAGTGGGTGGATGTCACGTGATGTCGTTAAGCAGCGCAAACAGTGACATCAGTGACAGTGGCGGAACAAGTCAGAGCCGGGCCGGGGGCGGGGCAAATGACCGGGCCCTTTATTAAAGCTTATCATAATATCATTTTAGGCTACAAAATGTCCGCAACTGCGGTGTTTACCAATTTCAACACTACCGGGTGCAACTATGTTATTTAGTACATCAAGTCCTTCAAACGAACATGTAACTCAGAAACAAAAAACATTAGGATACTGTACATGGCTCATAATAAAACATCAATAGCCTATACTGCGCACATTATTTGAAGGGCATACGAATGAGCGCTCAGAGGTTGCAACGGTGACAGGAAGAGTCAGAAATAAAAGGAGGGCGGTGCAAACCTCACTGAATGCACTGTGTTTACCAATTTCAACACTCCGGGGTGCAACTATGTTATTTTGTACATTAAGTCCTTCAAACGAACATGTAACTCAGAAACAAAAAAACATTAGGCGACATACTGTACATGGCTCATAATAAAACATCAATAGCCTACTGCGCGCATTATTTGAAGGGCATACGACGAGCCTTGCGCTCCGCGAACTCGTCCACGATGCTCTGTATGTCACTGATTTCAGTGATCTTTTAAGCGGTAGTCTCACGACCCGAATAGTAAACAATAAACATGGAGGACATGGAGTCGTTAGTGTTGCTGGTCTTGGTGCTGTGGCTTGTTGTCACCGACAACGCCAACAGATACTGGCAAGAGTGTATAGATGAGGCGAGGCACATAAGGCTTCAGAAATTCTCGTAATTCATAATTATTCTCCTTCCGGGTTTGCGGTGTTTACAGATCCCAGCGCGCTCGCGGGGCGTGTGTGGGCATGTGAGGACACGCCTCCTCACCAATCAGTGCACAGGGGAGTGTCTGCTCACGCCCCCAACCTCAATCGGCACGGTTTGGCTCGCTTCAGCCCCACTCCAAAACGGTGCGAGTTTTAGGGGCTAAGCAGGGCTGAAGCGAGCTGAGTCGTGCTGGTTTTTGGTAGTCGAAACGCGAGCCGTGTCGGGCTGAAGTGAGCTGAAGCGAGCTGAAGTGAGCTGAAAAAGGGTAGTGGAAAAGGGCCATTTGTTATATAGCTGACCTGACCCCGGCCCCCCATCACAGATCACAGTCAGGAACGACAGTGTGGCCCCCAGAGAAAAAAGTTTGGCGATCCCTGGTCTAAACGAATACATCGTAATCATTTATAGCAAGATTTGATATTTTGGATCGTCTGAGAGGCAAGTTAGTTCCTGTGTTCACTTGTGTTATAGCGGAGATAAACAGTCATTCCCACACCAGCCTCACTCTGTCTCGCTCTCCGCTCTGTCTGTTTTTTGCTCTCTGCTCTGCCTCTCTTTCTGTCTGGGTTTTTTTTCTGTTTTTCTCTGTCTCTCTCTTTCTGTCTGGGTCTCTGTTTTTCTCTGTCTGTCTCCTTTTTGTGTCTCTCTCTTTATTTATTTTTTGCAGCTTGTCACTTTACTGAGCAACTGGAAAGTGCAAACTCCACTGTCCTGGTGACTGTCCTGGTGACTGTCCTGGTGACTGTCCTGGTGACTTTATGCTGATAAACTCCACGGTAAAGGACTGTGACTGTTGCAGAGCGCTTCCAACCAAGGCAACTTCTATGAAGTTTAATTAATTGTCTCCTAACAAGAAATGTGACTTCATTAATAATCATTTTACTTTAAGCAATAACATGTTTTTTTAAAAAATCCATTTATTATTCCTATTAGATTACATGAAGGGCCCACTGTACAAGTCCGTGTGCGAGCCGTTACTATAGAAACCTATTTTTCATGTTGCAGCCGGAACTAGTTTCCAAGCCATGCTGTTGTGCAGAAATAATGCACACTGCCTGATGAATCAGATTTGAGCATTCAACCATGCTGTGGTCTAAAACAATTTAATTGTCTGCCACAATATCCAGTGGTGTTAACTCTGATCATATTATACTACCAGACCTGCCAACCTTTCTGCCTTTTGTGCAGGAGCTCTGCAGTTTAATATCGGTGTACACTAGGTATAAGTTATTACTCAAAATATGCAGACATAAATGTGGAATAATTTGTGTAGGTGTCTTAAACTCTTTGATATTAACTGAGAAACGCCTGGAAATACCCTTTCCCTTAGGCCATTATTAAAAAATGTTCTGTTTCCGGTCCACCGGCCGGGTGAGTGCTGTTTGTGCGGTTTAAAGTTTTTTGGTTTTTTTTGTTTTTTTTTTTTAACGCCCGTTTTTCGACATATTTTTTTCGGGTTCGTAAATCTAAAATTGAACTTGACATTTACACATTCCCAGGGCTTTCCACTAAGGCTCATACTAGCCAGCCATGACAAATAAGGAGCCACTGGGGGGGAGTGTGTAAACACAAAATAAACTCCTCCTGTGCACGCAGTTCCCAGGATTAAATGTATTTTCCACAGACCATTTATTTATTCACTTTACTCAAATACAAAAGTAAAATGGCAGTAAATCTTTTCTTTTCTTGCGTATTGCATCATGAGGCGTTCCTGGCTTGCAAGTCTCTTATTCTCGGTGCATGACACATTCACGCAGCTGAGCATGCTATGAATTAACAACGACAACGGTCTGCAGTGGGGCTACACAATTACACACTCAGCGAACATTTCTCCATTTGTGTATGCAAATACACTCCAACCACTCAGTTTGGGTTCATTTACAACCAACGGTGTCTTTTGATGCCAGCACGTAATTGAACGAGAGAAGACTGGTTTACCGGAGACAAAATAAGCGTCATCTCTGCTTCTGTTCCCTCCGACAACCCCGACACACTACTGCCTCCGCCGAGTGCGCGCGCACTCTGAACTGAATCAGCTCTGCGCATGCGCCGTGCGGCACAAAAAAATGGCAGCCACCATGAAGGAAGGAGATCCGGAGTTTTCAAACATTTGCTTAAGTGTGAAATCGCAAAATGGTATTCTAGCGAACAACAAAATAGTAAAGATTCAGAAAAACAAATCATTCAGTGATCATTTTAATAGTGTAATTTCATCCGAACTAGGCCTAACGCTCGATTTAGAACTACAAAAAGTCCGTGTGTTGGACATTTTAAGTACCTTTTGTAAAAGTTTTGCAAATGTTGCAGTCAGCATTTAAAATGCTAACTTGGTTTCTGTACAAGTTTCAGTTGATTTAAACTGTCATTTTATTAAATGTGTCTGCTTTTGTAATAAAGTACTGAAAGAAAAAGCAAACACAGCATTGCGATTTCTTATCCATCCATAAAAAAAAAAAACCTCCCTCCCGACTGAAAATTTTTTTGCTCACCCGGTGGACAGGAAACGGATTTTTTTTTTTTAAGGATGGCCTTATCTCGCGCTCTCTCGCTTTCTGTTGAAGTTAATAGAGAGATTGTTTTGATTTTGTTAATATGAAATAAAATCAGTGCATGTTCAACCTGGCTAACGTTAGAGGTTGTTAATATATATTTAACGTCAGTTAGCTACGTTTATTAGCAATGGCACCAAAAATATCATCTGAAATTACTCATAAACAGCTCTTTCAGGTTTTGGTGAAAAAAGAATAAAAATGTTGACCTAAAAACAGTTTAAACAGGCCTACGGTGACATTTCGGTCCGAACACGTACGTTAACGTGACTCATCATGGTTAACGTTAGGGTAATTACAAAGTAATTAAAGGGGCTCTGCTATGAAAAACTTACTTTTCAATGCTTGTATGCATACATTTGGGCATCTGGAGTACCTGCCAGCGTACCAACTTTGAAATAAGACAACCCAGTGATTTGATTTTTTTTTTTCTTTTTTTAAGGCTGCCTGTATCAGAAAACATGGACTTCAACAAGGCGTTCAGATTCGGCTCCCGTTTCTACATCACAAGGGGAGCTCATTAGTTATCCCGCCCCCATCGGAGTATCTCCACCCACAACTTGAGAGAAAATACTGTTGGCATTTAGTGTGTTAGTTGAATGTCTGTAATATAAACCTTATCAGCGCTCTTAAATATAAATAACTTGAGAGTAAATCGAGAAAGCGAGTGTTGAGGGTGTGTGTGTGTGTGTGTGTCTAACTCGCTGGCTGAGTTCCAAATTGCACCGTGCTCCCTAGACAAAGGCGTTTTTCAACTTAAAAAATATATATATACTTGGTTAATTACAGCAATGCTAGCCAATCATGGGTGTCTGAGCTCATGCATATGGAAGTAGGCGAATAGTGCTTTCCTCCGAGTGTTATGCTGTCCCCTTACAGTGCATAAGATGCAGTCAGTTGGCATCATGTGCCTCAGAGGATGCACGTGATGACCTTCACCGTCCCTGCTTACTAGCTGTTGTGTGATGGGGAGACCTATCTGGTGGGTGCGAATTAGTCTTGACGAGGGAGAAAATTGGGGGGAAATGTATGCCATAGGACCTTTTAATACAAATCCCCCCCCCACCCCCTTCTTGCTCAGAACTCGCACATTCAAACTCTGAGCAGCAGCAGATTAACAGAGAAAATGTTGGCCCTGTGATTATGCCCATGTTTACATTAGACCATATCAGCGGATCATCAGATTAACGTTTTTAAAACGATTAGTGTGCACACAGCAACACCAATACACGATTCGCGTGCACACAGCAACACCAATACATGGACACGCTCGGCTCCGCAGGCATCCTGCGCTCCAAATCACTCCGCCCTGAACAGCGAGTGCCCTCTGGAGGGTGCGCACTCCGGCCCTGCGCAGCTCACAGAGCGCGCGAGTGAAGTGCACAAGCAGTGATTCGGGACTGAGCCGCTGTGTGTGTGATCCCAGCGCATATCACTTACCACTTGCAAGTGGAAGGATGGCAAGCCTAAAGACAATCATAACTACACAATGGGCAGTATTTGCATCAGTATTTGCAGTATTTTCATACTTTTATACTCTTTAATGAAAGGTGATACAAGGCGGAAGTCCGCGCCGTTTTTCAGCGGTTGCGTCACATGACCAACGCCAGCGAATCAGGAAGGTGGATGTCACAGTGACGTTGTCCAATGAGACGCCAGCTAGAGCTCAGCACAGCGTATCCGCGTATTCTGAATGTTTACACAGCCCCGGAGCTGACACGATCTGGATTGAATACGTGGACGCTGGCGGATTCCCGTTTCCCGGCGTTTCCAGGCGGTTTAATGTAAACGGACAGTGCATCCGCGAAGAAAACGAGACAGATACGGTCTAATGTAAACGTAGCCTTAGACAGCTGAAGGATTATAGAGAACGTGTTTTTTTTTTTTTTTTTTTTTTTTTTAAACTGTTTACTGTGCATTACTGCAGAATCATTTAAAAATCCATTATCCAGTTGAGTTTTTGCTATTACCCCTGCAGGAAAGTAGTTCCCATCTGCATATTATTACTCCGTCTAGTACACTTTACTACTCTAGTGGTCTCTCTTGGGCCGCTTGTCTCTTTGTTATGCATTTTACAAACCCAGATGCATTCTCCGATTCCCCCCCCCCATGACTTTTGTCCCATTTGGTAACTTCATTACAAGCAGTTGCTCAGTAGCAGCTTATGTTCCTCATACTGTTCATTTTATAAACAGACTGCCTTCATCTTCCTACCCAAAGGCCATAGTAACGTTTCAGTAAATGTACAGCAGCAGTCCTTACTCCATATTTGCAACCCTAAATCAGAAAAAGTTGGGACAGTATGTTGAAATTAAAACTGAAAACAATGGTTTGTTTGATCTGTGTTGCGTAAAAAAACATGGCAGGAGATTTGATGTTTTGCCTCATGAATTAAATTTTTTTTTTTTTTAAATGAATGCTTTTTTTTTTTTTTAAAGAAGTTGGGATGGTCAAGCATTTCTCACTTTTATAATGCTGCCATTCCTTCTCACAACACTCAAAAGATGTTTAGGGACTGAAGCCACAGATACCCCTTTTCCACCAAATCCGTTCCAGGGCTGGTGCTGGTTCACAACTCATTCAACTCGCGAGCCAGCTGAGAACCAGTTTGCTTTTCCATAGCTCGCGGTGCTAAGGGAAGCCATGTCATTACGTCATTGTATACGTCAGTTACGTCGCTATGTTTGCATAAACCTTGGCGCGAATATCGAAGCAAAAACAACACGGAAGAAGCAGCAGCAGCAGCAACAACAACGACAATAATAATGGCTGACTTCGCGTTTGTACAGCTGCGGCTTCTCGTCGCTTAAAAATGGCGATCTTTCGCGGTCTTGTTATTGTTGTTGGTCTTAACAACTCCGCCCCCCCGCTGACGTAAGCGGTTCTTTCCTCTGGCCCAGCAGAGAGTTGGTGCTAGCCTGGAACCGGTTTTTCTGGCCCCAGAGCCAGTTCTTTGTCAGTGGAAACAGAAAACCCGGTTCCAAACTAAGCACTGGCCCCGAACCAGCCCTGGAACTGCTTTGGTGGAAAAGGGGCACAAGTGAACGTGTTTCAGCTGGTATTTTGTTCCATTCTTCTTGCAAACAGGTCTTAAAGTCATATCACGGGTAAATTCAGGAGCAAGATCAATGTAATTCTCCCATTTTATATTAAACTTTGGTCAAATATCTGTCTCATTTTGCATTTTATGCAATTTTTTTTTACGTTGTGCAATAGCAGAAAAATTCAGTTTAAATCAAGCCATTTGAAGCGAATTGGTCCGCCTCTGAAAAATCTTGGCATTCGGATTTCCCGGGAAACATTGATTTTCGTGACATCGCGTGCGGGACGCCTCCCTCTGAATCCTACGTCAGCGCTGGTTTGTTTATGAGAAAACGACCTGGTGGTTTTCTGCAAATTTCTTCGTTATCACGTAATTATTAAAATGGTTAACAGATGTATCGTAGGCAGGTGTAGCAACACCAATCATGATGGGATTAGTACTCATCGTTTCCCAAAAGACCGGACAATGAGAGAGAAATGGGAGCGCTTGGTCTACACAGGCTGTGCACTGAAACCGTGCAAAGCTCTCGCAGCCTGCTGGTGCTTCCGCAGGTAACGTCACAAATCTGCCTCCAGACTCCCTTGGGATTTTTCCAGATGCATTTTATTTTATTTTTTTCTGCTGTAGACAGATGGCCTTGTGCAAAATTACCCTTCTGGGTTAGTGTGTAAAGGGACATTCTTATAAAAAAAAAAAAAAATGAAATCGGTCCAGAATATGCACTTTAAGATGTGCAACAGAACGATGAGCTCATAATCACCACTTTTTTTTTTTTTTCAGCACACTTTCTCTTTCAGGGACCGAGGGGACAGGCACCCTGTTCTTCCACAGCCATGTCTTTTGTAATGTGTGCAGAATGTAGTTTTACATTGCTGTGTTGAAATCTCCCTGGAAAAGATGTCATCTTGAAGGCAACATATGTTGCTCCAAAATGTCAATGTACTTTAATAAAATGTACCATTAATGCTGCCATGACAGAAGTGTAAGTTATCTTTGCCCAGGGCACTGACACAACCCCATACAATGACAGACCTTGGCTTGTGGCCTTGTTGCTGGTAACAGTCTGGATGCTTCTTTTTTTATCTTTGGTCTGGAGCATCCATTTCTTACAAAAAAGACCTGGAATATGGAGTTGTCTGACCACAGTACACGTTTCCACTGTGTGATGGTCCATCCAAGATGCCTCCGAGCCCCAAGAAATCGATGGCATGTCTGGACACCGTTAACATAAGAGCAATTCCAGCGTTATGGACGTGACACTTGAACTCAAAATGGCAACAAATGACCCAGTGCATGTTTTATTGTCTCCCAGTATTTAAACAGGTGTTGCATATTTTAAGGCTGTACCATACTGGAGAAGTGATAGAACAAGAACAATTCCCATAGTACATCTAGGGCATGCCAGAAAATGCCAATAAAAGATGCGTTATGGATGTGACAGAAAAAGTATCACTTTTCTTGGGTGACTGTACATTTTTATCAAACTCTGTGAAATTGTAAACCTAATGTCGAAATGGAGATATCCATTTGATAGAGGGGTCCAAGGTGAATATTAAAAAAAATCTTTGTTTAAAATATTTTGTATTTCATGCAGAGTTTCGGAAGGAAAAGTCAGCGTTATGGATGTGACGATAAGGCTTCCTTTTTGCTCAGTAAAATTTTAACTGCAGGGATGAGAAATTTCTGCAGAATTCCGAGTTTTTCCCGCTGAAAATGTCATTTTTGTGAAACGTGTAAATCCGTTGAGAAAATTTCGGGGGGCGGCGCGAGGCAAGGCTTGTGGTGGCACAAGCAAGCTGGACCGACCGACTGCCCGCCAGCATCTTTCAGCAATGCTCATTGCAAAATTAGTTGCAGCTGTGATAACGGAAATCGTCATTGCTTTCTTCAATATTTATGCTAACGACAACTCACGACGATTTCCGGCAACGTTTTGGCACTAGTTTCATCTCACTTCTACAATTCGCGGAGAAACAAGCTATACGTACACGGTTTTGATCACTCCTTAAGTTCTAGTTATTTTGGTTAGTTTTCAAAGTTACTTCGCCAATATGGCGAAAGTTTTGGACCGCAAAAATGAGGATCGTGCCAGGGAAATCGATAAATCGAACGGGATAAAGAACTGTTTCCGATGGGCATGGCTCGATAGTAGTGTTACAGTGCGGATAGGGACACAAACTGTGACGACGTGCCTGACGGAACATATCCGAAAAGTGGACGTGCCGGGAAAGGTTTTGTGTATTCTGTGCTCAGATATGATCAATTATGGAAACAGAGGAGCTAGAAACATCCAGGAGCACATCAAAACAAAAAAGCACAAAGGTACGTTTTACTTAAATTGTTGAAGATAGTCAGGAGGAATCTAATATATCGTTATGGTTACCTCCATTATCGCTCACTTTTTTTATATATATATATATATATATATATATATATATATATATATATATATATATATATATATATATATAATAGTGTGTGTGTGTGTGTGTGTGTCACGGAGTGAGCCGTGACGCTCGCGCGCACACACATCTTCACACACACACCTCACGCAAGCACACAGCGCATAGGCAGCAATCTGCCGGCAACGTTCAAACATCTTGGCTGACCTGTCGCTGTGAGTTGCACTTCATTTCCATTGCTGTTTTCTGTATGGGTATTACTGGTTTTCAAGCATTTCATACTCCTCCATAGTTTGCCATAGTTTCTAAAGAGAGCAGCATTTGTTATGAGTGCAGGGAAAGGCCTACTGGCATTCTAGTAACATTTGTTTGGCTCCACTCATATGTAAAACGCATCACACATTTCTAAGCGTTTTCATCTCCCATCTGTTAAGCATTGTCTATGGTCTAGGAAACACGCGTACAAACCGGTTATTTCTAACGTCAAGATTATTTAGTTCTAGCATTTTTATAACACAAAACAGTTTTTAGTAACTCATCACGCGAACTCCACATACTTCCTGTTTGTTGCGAGAAACCGAGGGACTGTACCATTGGCTTGTTATGGAGGGGTTTCGCGGGTGTTTGGTAGAACGGACTATTTTAACGGGGCTGTTTTACTGGTGTTGGGGAAACATGTATTTTACTATGCATTGAAGGGTTTTTGGTTAAAGAAAATTATTTTGGATGTTTGTGTATTTTGTGTTATTCTTTAAATTGTTATTTTGTATTTAGGATGTCATTAGGGGTGTTCACACGGCACATATTTGCATCGATGCTGCACCGATGTATTTTGTTGCGATATATCTTACACCGGTGTAAATTTTGTGGAGTGTTCACACGTCACAACCCTGCTTACTAGAGAGAATCGTGTTAGCACCAGTGCAGCCCCACTTGCGGTCACATGGCAGTTTTTGCGACCGTGCTATACAAATGAACCCTTTATTGTCACTGTTACCAGTGAAATTGACCATCACCTGTCCTTACAGAGGGGGAACAGGACAGGAAGACAGGGATAAAAGAAAAAGAAACACAGTAGTAACATGAGGAAAGAAAGATTATTACTATACGATAGTAATGATGTGGAAATGAAATATGCGCATGAGTGAAAATGTACTTCCTTTTCCCGGTTGTCATGGCATCACCAAGCGCCGGGAAAACAACGTGGATGAAGACACCAGTGTTGCCAGATACTGCTGACGTTTTCCAGCCCAAAATATGTTCAAATCCGCCAAAATGCACTTAAAACCTCCCAATCTGGCAACATTGGAAGACACGCAGTTCTGTTGTTGATGATATTCGCCATTTTGGAAGCGCAAAATACCAGGATGCAAATTATGCAATGCCCGTATGTAATCAACTCTCCTCACGCGTAGCGAGTCTACCCCTGTAGCGTTCAGACGTCCCATTTTATATCGGTGCTGCCCCGCAAACTAGCATTTACTCCGGAGTAAATTTCTTAAACCACCTCCCGAGCAGGGTTAGATTTGCACCGGTTTAAGCAGCTTTCAGGGGCTACACCGGTATAACTTTGTACCGTGTGAACGCTCTACCGGGGCAGCCCCGGTGCTACACCGGAGTAAAAGTTGCCGTGTGAACACCCCTATTATTTAGTTGATTGATTAATTTTGCAATTTGGGCTCAACTGTGGGAGAGGCTGTGGGTATGTAAGCTCTGCAGTAGCTCCAGAGCCTCAGTTGTGGTTGGAACGTCTTGTTTGAAGGTACTGAGGTTTGGCTGACTAATAGTTTTGTTCAGGGTCTTTTTTGATTTAGTCTGGCAAACTTGAAGCCTCTTTATTTTTGTTTTCTTATTTTGTTTGTAAAGTTTTCTTTTTGGCAATTTTAACCTTTGGTTGGCGCACTGTAAATATTTGCACTATTTTAAGAAAACTTTTGAAAATAGAAAAAATAAAAAATATATTTTTGGAGGAAGAAGTTTTCCGGCTCTCTGTCTGCTCCACCACCGTCCATCCTTGCAACAAAAAAAATAAATAAATAAATATATATATATATATATATATATATATATATATATATATATATATATATATATATATATATATAAAAAATAAATTTATATATATATATATATATATATATATATATATATATATATATAAAAAATAAATTTATATATATATATATATATATATATATATATATATATATATGGCGGCACGGTGGTGTAGTGGTTAGCGCTGTCGCCTCACAGCAAGAAGGTCCTGGGTTCGAGCCCCGGGGCCAGCGAGGGCCTTTCTGTGTGGAGTTTGCATGTTCTCCCCGTGTCCGCGTGGGTTTCCTCCGGGTGCTCCGGTTTCCCCCACAGTCCAAAGACATGCAGGTTAGGTTAACTGGTGACTCTGAATTGACCGTAGGTGTGAATGTGAGTGTGAATGGTTGTCTGTGTCTATGTGTCAGCCCTGTGATGACCTGGCGACTTGTCCAGGGTGTACCCCGCCTTTCGCCCGTAGTCAGCTGGGATAGGCTCCAGCTTGCCTGCGACCCTGTAGAAGGATAAAGCGGCTAGAGATAATGAGATGAGATGAGATATATATATATATATAAAATAAATTTATATATATATATATATATATATATATATATATATATATATATATATATATAAAATAAATTTATATATATATATATATATATATAAAATAAATTTATATATATATATATATATATATATATATATATATATATATATATAATAAATTTATATATATATATATATATATATATATATATATATATATGTGATTCCACGCTTATGGGTACTGAAATGGGGACATGAACTTATTTTTAAAAATTCACCTAAAACCATTTCTTTTTTTACCATCAGGTCACAAAACATGTAATCTTTAATGAACGATATGTTAAAAGATAACTTGAATTTTCTGAGATGTAATAAAAACACATTTATATGCCAAAGTCAGAACGTAACAGAAGTGTTGTGGACATATAGATTCTCAATTTTAACAATGTAGAATTACTTTTTGAAACATAGGAAGGTGATGTTTTAGCAAATATAATTAATAAACATGTGTAGTAGAATAAACATACACATTCTTTCAATAAGATTAACATGGTATATAGCTAGATTGTAATTAATTTGTAACAGACGCGAGATGGACAATCGTAACAGAAGTAATGTAACAGACATCATTTTGGAACTCATAGGCTTGACTTTGGCATATAAATATGTTTTTATTACATCTCAGAAAATTAAATTTATCTTGAAGGGGGATTGTGAATTGGGCAAATGCCCCCTAGACCAGCCAGGCATTTCAGAGTTTTTTTTAAATGTCCCATTCTCATCACTGTAACTGGCATTTGTGGCTGTAACTCCATATTGTAGTTCTTGACAAAGGATTGCAGAAGTAATCCTGAGCCCATGTGGTTATATTAGCTATAGATGAATGATGGTTCTTTTTTTTTTTTAGATTTTTTTGGGGGGCTTTTTTTCACCTTTATTGGATAGGACAGTGTAGAGACAGGACATGAACGGGAGAGAGAGAGAGAGAGCCGAGGAGGGATCGGGAAATGATCTCGGGTCGGACTCAAACCCGGGTGCCCGGATTTATGGTATGGCGCCTTATCCACCTGAGCCACGACGCCCCCATGAATGATGGTTCTTGATGCAGTGCCGTCTGAGGGATCGGAAATCACGGGTGTTCAGCTTAGGCTTGTGCCCTTACCCTTTACACACCAAAATTCCTCTAGGTTTCTTGAATTGTTGAGCGATATTATGCACCATAAAAGGTGGAATGTTCAAATCCCTTCCTATATTTATTTGAGGAACATTATTTTTAAACATTTCAATAATTGTTTCTTGCATTTGTGGACAAAATGGAAATCTTTGCTCCTCAAAGACTAGGCCTTTTCTAGATACTGATTTTGTCCCAGATTATGATTACAATAATCTGTTTCAAATCGCATCATTATTTGATTGTTTTACCTCCTTACTAGCCCCAAATTTGTCTTTGTCCCAACTTTTTTTGGAATGTGTTGCAGGCCTGAAACATAAGAATGGATGCATGTTTACCAATTAAAATGAAGTTGACCAGACAACATGAACTATCTTGGGTTCATACTGTCTGCAATGAAATACAAGTCAAAGTAAATTTAGAAATCGCTACTTTCTTTTTTTAACTCGTATTCTCCATACAGTCCCAACTTTTTTCTGATTTGGGGTTGTATCTGCACGTAAAAGGATGAGCTGATGATGAGCTCCAAATTAGTGATGTTAAAGGGGAACTGAAGTCATTTTTAAACTTGCTTTATTTCTTAATTAGCGTGTTATTCAATTAAGTTTTCAGTTTTATTAACCTTATATCGTGACTCGTGTTGGCGCATTATATTCTACTTATCAGCCTTTTCGGTTTTTAGCCGTGTTGAATGTAGTTCGTATGGTCCACGGCAGGCGTCGCTTATCCCTGCAATCTTCACGAGACTTGTGCAAAACTTCAAACGTGAAGTGTCAGCACCGCCATTTTGAAAACTGTTTACATATCGGCCAGGTCACCATATCGTTCCAATTTAGATTAATTTCAAGATTTGCCAGCTTCATCAGTGATGGAGTGTCAGTCCTGCACGCTGTGGCGCGTGCACTTGAAGGCGCGCCTCGGGCTGCGTGCACGCCGAGTGCAGGGGCTTCAAAGTTTGGGAGAATAGCAGGGTACAAATAATTTACAGCAGGGTGCAAAATGGTAAAATGTCTGCCAGCGGCAGACATAATGCACGCAAAGCGTGCAGGGAGATAGATAGATAGATAGATAGATAGATAGATAGATAGATAGATAGATAGATAGATAGATATGCATGCAAGTACGAATTTTTCATGGGGCGGGATGGTTTGGAACAGGTCGTCTAAAATTGGGATAACATTTACCCGGGACAGGTATTTGAGGCGGGTCGTCTAGCTTAAGCTTGATTAGCGTTGTTACGCATGCCATTGTTTCCCACAGAAATTTTGGAGACTATGGGGGAGGTGCGGGGGTTGTTTAAAATTGAGTGATATGTTAAATATTAAGTTATTACTGAAAAACTATTGATTAAAAAAACAGACACTGAGAAATGGTCCTATAAACAACTTTACCAATATAAAAGATTACCAGGACTACAAAAATGCAGAAAAATAGGTTTTACTTATCTAAATGCTCCTGTTGGTTCAAAAGTTAAAGTGCAGAGAACCTCACAGCACAACATGAAGTTACCTTAAAATATAATATAAATGCCTCAGCTTTCATGGAAGAAAAAAAAAACTATTAATACTAGTACTGTGTGCAGGCAGTCTCTCCTGAAGACTAAATTAAACAATTTATAAGCTAATAAAATAAATGGCTCAGGCTTCATAGAAGAAAAAAAACAATTTGAACAGGCTCTCAGTATGATGCTGAAGCTGCCTAAACAATGGAAAATAAAATACCATTTTGGCAAAAATGTTGGCATCCATTAATTTCTTGTATTAAGTAAAAAAAAAATATGTTGCCAGATACTGCTGACGTTTTACAGCCCAAAATATGTTCAAAACCCGCCAAAATGCACTTAAAACCGCCCAAATTGGGCGGGAAACCCCCAATCTGGCAACACAGGGGAAGTAATGGCTGCACTCATGTCGAGGATATAAACACAATCTGGCAACACAGGCGGCAGTAATGGCTGCACTCGTGTCGAGGATGTAAACACAGTTGACGGGGCAACGGACATACATGACATAGTGGATATAATTTACGTTCACAACTTTTTTTGCTGTCAGAAATATTTAATATTAAATTTTGTGACTCGACTGACAATAGCCGGCGGCATAACAAGCCATAGCCGGCGATTTGCCGCCGGTGACCGGCTACTTTTGAGACCGCTGCGAGTGGACTCTAGCAGGCGTGCCGTGAACAAGGCGCACCTGAGCTCAATTAAGGAACTATGTTTGCGTATTTAAGGACATTGCTGATGCATTACGATACGCATTACCGAGCCTTTCTACCCATTGTCTTGATTTTCTGTTTCACAATCCGTGTGCCTGTTTCTCGTTCTTGTCCTCGCTTAGCCTTTGATGTACTGTTTGCACCTCGACTGACCCTTTTGCCTGTATTCTCGTTTTTGATCTAGCCTGCCGTTTTGGATTGTTTGCCTGTGTATATATTCTGCACTTTATTAAACTGTATACTTCTGCACATACATTTGCCTCCCTCGCGTACGTGACATGGAGATTATTCCATACGAGTTCGAAC